>NW_013666382.1:177549-179945 GCF_000517525.1 Limulus polyphemus | reverse complement strand
GAA
This sequence comes from Limulus polyphemus, assembly GCF_000517525.1. Classification (NCBI taxonomy): domain Eukaryota; kingdom Metazoa; phylum Arthropoda; class Merostomata; order Xiphosura; family Limulidae; genus Limulus; species Limulus polyphemus. Next base: position 179,942 of record NW_013666382.1, on the reverse strand, counting down.
AGGATGGATGATATTCACCATCAAGTGCATTCAAACTTGAAAATGTCTACTGATTCGATGAAGCTATGTTATGATAAGAGATCTACTGAAGTTAACTTTGTACCAGGAGACAAGGTGTGGTTGTATAATCCCAGGAAGACCAAAGGGAAGTCTCCTAAGTTGTCTTCCGCATGGGAAGGCCCATATGACATAGTGGATCGTCTCTCAGATGTGACTTTCCGGATAAAATGTGGTCGGCGAGGTAAGCCAAAGGTGGCGCATGCCAACAGGCTTTAGCATTATCACAGTCCAGGACATTTCAGTTGGGACGAAGTGAACGTCAGAACAAATGACGCTGCTGAAGACGTGTCACCTGAAAAAGCCACTGTCGAAGAAGGAACTCTACTCGGTTTTGAGAAGGGAAACAGCGAAGTCCTTGATGAAGTTACTACCACTGCTGTGACTGTTACCAATGATAGGACGTTTCCTGATGAAGCAGAAGCCAACGAGATGGAGACCAGTAGGGAAGAAGATACGTCCCGTAAAATTAAGAGACTTTGTTGAATTTTAATTTTGTGTCTGTAAATTCTTTACATTTAATTAAGTTATTGTTAATTGTTTATTGGTTTAATGTATGTGGCTATTGTTCGTCCCGAACAATACTGAGGAAGGGGCAGTGTTACGACAGCGGAGGTCACGTGACGCTAGTAACACGTCATGCACTTCTAGAACGTTCATAAAACCTCGAGAGGCTACTAGATATGCGGTAATCTTGTATATAAGCCGCCAAGAACTGACGGCAACAATGGTAATTGAAATGCGGACAGAGAGAGACGTATTGTTGAGTCGAGAATGTGAGACGTTCGTTGTGAATTATAGCATTTGTTATAGCGCGACTGTGGAAATTAAGTGTATTACAAAGTTGTATTCAGAAAGAATAAACCAGTTTTATTTAAGAAAGTACTTTTATCGCTAAAGTTTCTTCGGAAAGAAATTATACAGAAAATTAACTAACAACGGAGGTGTAACAATATTGAATATTTTATATGCTGAAATACCTTTATAATTTTGTGGTTTTGCAAATACAAAAAAAAATCACTTGACAAATTTAAACATCAAAAATTAAGTTTCTCAGTACTTATAACAAAAAAAATGCTTTCCCATACTTTGCAGTTGTTACTTTTTTACTCACCACTTTCAAACAAAGATATAAACTCAAGTTACATCTTATAATTTCCCACGCTGTAATTTGTAACTTGGTGTTATTATTTGTGCTGAAATTTCAGCTGCTTTCTTTAGGTCTGATCTTTTTAAGCATATCTACTATCTATATGTATATATATACCCATATAATACGTAATAATACATGTACAAAATTACAGTAAAAGAAGTTTGTGATATACAGAGGTATAATACACAAGTATACTATATATCATAAACTTTTTTTACTGTACTTTTGTACACGTATTGTTGCGTATTATATGGGTATATGTATACATATAGATAGCAGGTATGCTTAGAAAATCAGGCCTAAAAAAAGCAGCTGAAAGTACAGCACAAATGATAACATCGAGTTACACATTGCAGCGTGGGAACTATAAGATGTAACTTGGGTTTATGTCGCCTGCCTTTGTTTGAAAGTGGCGAGTAAAAATGTAACAGTTGCCAAGTATAGCAAAGCTTTTTTTTATAAGTACTGAGAGACTTATAAATGCTGATAGTGAAGTGTTAAATAGGCATATGAAACGCATTCTTTGAAATTTTTCTTGCTTGTTTGAAGTTAAGCACAAAGCTACACAATTGGCTATTTATGCTCTGCCCATCATGGGTATTGAAACCCGGTTTCTAGCGTTGTAAGTCTGTAGACGTATCGCTGTGCCACTGGGGGACATTCTTGTAGAAACATATACTTATAACTTTATGCATTTGTATAAAGATGTGTGTAAATAGTGTCATCATTTATACAAAATTTGGAATAAAAATTGATTCAAAAAGTAAAATGTAAAAAATCACGACAGTTTTATGAATTAATTCAACAAAAATGTATTTGGCCTGCAAATAGGTGTTGGCTTGCTTATATGCAAAAAGCTACAAATTGAAAGCTACAAATGGGCAATCTGTGCTGTGCCCATCGCAGGAATAGAAATACAATTTTTAACAACATAAGCTCCCAGTCTTTATGCTGAGGTATCTGAGAGGGAGGAGTCAAACGTGTTTCTCACTATTTTTTTACTAAAAGGGAAAGTGAAAAGTTTAGTTTGGAGAGAAGCGAAAATCGTTGCAACATCTATTTATAGAGGTATTTGCCTGCTACGTAATAAGAAAGAATTAATACTTTAAAAGCTAAGTTGATAATGATTTTTAGTATATATATATATATATATTGTTACGACAGCGGAAGTCATGTGACCCTA
>NW_013666382.1:166919-177360 GCF_000517525.1 Limulus polyphemus | reverse complement strand
AGATGTGCGGTATTCATGTATATAAGACCGCCAAGAAGTGGCGGCAACAATGGAATTGAATTGCAGATAGAGATTGAGACAGGCAATTGAGTCAAGCGCGTGAATCGTTCGTTGTGAATTATAGCGTTTGTTTAAGTTATAGCGTGACTGTGGAAATTAAGTGTATTGCAAAGTTGTATTGAGAAAAAATAAACTAGTTTTATTTAAGAAAGGACTTGTATCGCTAAAGTTTCTTCGGAAAGAATTTTTACGGAAAATTAACAAACGAACACAGAGGCGTAACAATATGTTAATTGTCTATGCCTGTTATTAATTTTTATTCGTGTGAACGGTACTAATACACACTTCGAGAAATGGGATGTAATGTTCATTACGTACTAAAACCTGATTTCTTTCTAAAAATACAACAGACGCTCCAGGGTCAGTTTTAAGTAATTTGCCGCCTTAGGCAAGATTTTAAAATGCCTTCCCTAGCGAAAACCGGTAAACACACATATATAACATATCATGAACAAAATGTCATCTAAACTTTTAGTTTAGATGGCCTTTCGGTGTCTTACTTCGAACTGTATAGATTTAAGCTACAAAGGTGTATAGTAATTCATTACCGTCTAGTTTCTTGAATTCAGTAACAGCTTTTTTTCAGACTTATATTTATTAACTTATAGTATCACAACATTTTGTAGGCCAATAAGACACTGCGAAGGATGCAAAGCAAGTGCGAGATCGTCGATTTCATTGAAAGCAAAATAAATTTAACAACTTTTATTGATTTTGTCTACCCGCTAAAACCGAGCTTCAGACTGGTTTTAAATAAGCATCTTCTTTTTTCTGAAAGTGGGATCTACAACGTTTTTTGTTTATATATATATACCATATCCAACCCACCGACCAAGCTAGAACTAGAAGGAACAAAGCGTTATCTTCCATGTCTGTAACTTGTAAGCCTCGGCTAGACACAAGAATTTAGTAGTACAAAAATGATGTTCATATTAAAATATCAGCCGTTTGACCCCGTGAAAATTCCTGTTCCAGGTGTAGTCGACCGTCTAGCAGACACATAGAAAGAAACAGGTTATTAAGTCCTGCTTTTTACAAAGCTCCGAGACATCTGGGATAACAATAGTCCGTGTTGCGTGCACAGTTGCCAGAAACCAAAAAAGAACGTGCAAGTCTAAGAATAATATTGTTTTACTTATTTATTTATTAATATAATGCTTGGGATTACGAACTGACTTACTTCAAACTGCATTTAAAAATGCTTTATACTTCATCATATAAAATGCGTCATAACTCACTATACACACCTAAAATAATCCGAACTTTATAGTGTAATCTTTATTCGTAAGTTTAGCTCCTAACAATAACACAAACAAGCAGAACACCATGAACTTTCTGCACATGTAAATACTAGTAAAATAATTTATTTTATAAATATAAATGCATTTATCAAAATGCACTGGTATATTAATATGATTGTATTGATAACGACAAAACTAACAATATTTTAAGCAAAATATTTATAAATAAATTATGACGCAGAAGCTTGAGAAATATTTAGTACCTTTGTAATTTTAACTCTTAAACCCGTTCTGTTGAATCTTTGGCAAACTGCCAAGATCGGGAATGAAAGAGTATGATCAAATCACGTGACTTTCCATGTGTCTAGCACAATAATAACTGTCACAACACACCATTAGATAGCAAGTTTAAAGTTTAAATTGACAACAATGATACACAGTATAAAATTATAAATGAGTGGAGAAGCGCCGATTACATTACAATGTACACGTACATCACCTATTTGTGTGGAAACAGCTACGAGCAACTCGGTGCACCAACCGATCTGACAAACGCCAGACAGCTTTTTTCTTGTTTCTTTACATTGTCTAGATCGCTTCGTTAAAAGAGCCATGTGGATAACGACATTGCGATGCAATATAAGAAAGGATTACGTAAATTATTTTCTTAAAATTATTACCTTTTGCCGCAGTCATTCGAAACCTTACCCCAACTCAGTCTGCTCAGAATTACATACACTCACGCATATAAACATGCATCAAATGCGCACACTCATCATGGGAAACTTGGATGCACAGAATTGATAACTGATATGCTTACGCTGACATCTAGTGACATTGTTTTACATTATTTTGGATGCTCACTGAGACTGTTAGATGAAAAAAAAAGATAGTTTCTCCAGCGTCACCTGTACAGAAACACGTAAATGATAAAATAGTAAAGGAGAAATAAAATTGCAAGGTTTTAAAATATATATATGTAGTGTAGACTATGAAAAAAATAAAAAATGACTTGGGAAAAAAATAATTATATTTTTTTAAGAGACAGCATGAGAGGCCACAAGGCCTCTACCAAAAAAGAAATTTTCAAGATTCTTGTTGTTTTCTTACTACAAAGCTACACAATGGGCTACAAGCACATGTTCATCCCGAGAAATCAATACCTGGAGTCCTCCGGTGGAACAGCGGTGAGTTTACGGACTTAAAACACTAAAAAATTCTGGGTTCAATTGCTTGCGGTGGACACAGCAAATAGCTTAATGCGGTTTTGCTTTAAAACAAACAAAACAAACGAGTCTTAGATTTCAGCGCTCTAAGTCCGTAAACTTATTGCTAACCCACCAGCGGACTCAAGTGTTCTCTATAGACCCATCGGAGGCCACAACTTCTCCAGGACACACTTTTAAATATTTTTTGCCAAAATAACTTAAATGTTCAAAAGAAAGATTTAAAAACATGTGCACTAAACTTGAGGAACTAAAAGATCGGGTCAAATATAAACAAAATATTTCTGAAAGGAGTAAAGTCTAAAATAATTCGTATTGTTCAAACCAACTAAACATTGTACTCTTAGTTACTGATTAAGACATAGAACTAACAGAGGCAAAGCCCTTAATAGTCCGTGACTACCGGAAGTTTATCATATTAGAGACCTCAGAGCACAAACGATTAAAAAAACTTGTATTTATTCAATCTAACTAAAATACTGATTTTAGTTAATAAAGTATGACGAGTAATGTAAGCTAAACGTTAAACACTTTTTGTTTGGTACTGGAAAAATTACCATGTTTTTTTAGCTTAAAAGGGTAAACTGTTTTTTAGATATACGCACTTTCAGACATTCACGTATTGGAAATCGGCCTCAGGCAATACTAATCATATTTCATGTCATAGCCCCTAGTGAGTGGCTCAGCGATAAGTTTATAGGCGTATAAAGCTAAAAACTGGGTTTTGATACCCATGGCGAGGCATAGCACAGATAGTTACTCACGGTTAAGGTGGTTCCCACTTAGGTATTTTATGACGTTTCTCACTTGCGATGTTGGTCGAGATTTACGTTCAAATCTTGTATCTGCCTTCACTGGTAACATCACCTGTTTAAGTTTAGATAGAAATTCTTGGAGGTTAAGCTTCCCTACTTTAAATGGTGACTCGTCAGGTGAGGCACTGCCTCAAGTAGAATTTCGATGATCATATCTCTCGTGTCTATTTTTTATCATTATGTTTTAGTTGTAATAATCTATGAGGGTGTGTTTTAAACCTCTTTTTTTTACATCTACTCAGCTCAGATTCAAACCCAAGATTTCTCACGCACTCTACCACCTGAGCTAAAGAGTTAATTCATTGCTGCTAAAGCATTAATCACAATTTTCTGTTTTTACATATAGAAGAGTGCGTTCAAACAAAGGGCACTGCGTGTGCCAGAACGGCCTGTTACCATGCCAACAGGAGAGCTCAAACTATATTAAAGGTTATCTAACAACGTAGTAAAAAATGGACTCTTAAAAGATGAGAAGTTGTGGATCATTATATATATATTGATTTCAGTTAGTTTAAAATGTAGCTATGTATAGTGTGTACGTTACCTGTCAAAGTGTTCACCAGCTGCCACTGCCTTACTTTCACATGGCCCAAGTGCTAAGAGGAATGATGTTATTGTTTTTGTGTATATGATACCGTACTCTCTCAGTCTAGAACACAATATCTTCAGAAATCCTTCGGACAAAAATCGAGAACCTAAACTCTTTTCTAATTTCTAGAAGAACTGTTTCATATTTTATGTACTCATTTCTGACTTATTTTTGTTGCCTCAAAAAAAAAAGACTAGTTTTTCTTTGTTTAAAGTTGTATCCAGTCTCATTTTTTAAAAAACTCATTCAAGTCAAGTTTTCAGCTTTAACTGTGTGCGAAGTATCTTGGCCATTCCTCCTATTATCTATTTATCTAACAGAAAGATAAGAATCGGTGTACCTAAAAATATCACACTTCTTGTTAATTAAACTTTCTCAATTAAACAACAATTCCTAAGAAGCCTAAAGATAATGTTGTAACAGTTTTCACTGTTGTGTGGGTATTATTCGGGAATAAAATAATGCAGAGTCCAGTCCTCTTATAATTGCGAAAGACTTTAATTTATTTCACTATAGTTCTACAACTTACACAGTTTCGTAAACTTATGATACGCTCAGCTTCACAAATAACGCTAAACATTCAGTTGCTAATTTTTTCATACTTTTATTTCTTCGTTGAAACATAAATTGACTAACAAACTCGGTAACGCAGTTACCAAATCATCCGCTAAATCAACTCAAATCTAACTCGTGTTTTATATCGTTCGAATTCTTTCTTACATTTTTAAATAAGTTCTAATCAATAAATGATGCATGAATACGCGAGTCACGTGACAAAAAAATTTCCTCAAGAATAAAAAAAAGATACAAATGTCTAAATGAAATAATTAAATACAGACTACAACAATAAGGTTTACTTTAAAGGTACGTGTATTGACATAAGTATAATACATGATAAAATAACATTTGTAGTTATAGGTATTTCTATACAACAGTTTTTTTTTTTAATTAATTAAAGAGGCCAACATTCGAGGGCGAATGCAACATGTCTCCGGTACGCAATCTCAACATGGCAAATTTTGACACCAGAAAAATCGTAAAACACAGACAAATCGAAAATTGTCTAAATTACTGCTTAAGTCCTGCAAAAAGGTATATTTATACCAAATTTCATGTAAATCGGTCAAAATATGCTTTTTGTGAGCTCTGGCCCACCGAAAAAGACTCAGAATTGGCAAATCCAACTTTTTGTACGTCAATGTGTTGGGTGCATGTAAATTAATATTTGTGGTAGTTTTCATCTTGAGTGCTGTAAGTATGACCGCACAGGAGCTCAAAACATAAAATTTTTTGGTTGTTTGACCCCATATATTTTTAAAATACCCTAAATAAAAAAATGAGAAAGATGTCTGGACGTATTGAACTGAGGTATACCCCTACCAAGTTTCAGTCCACCGAGAAGTAAAGGAATGACGCTCGATTGAAAAGTGTTTGGAAGAAGAAACAAGAGAAAAATAGTATGTCTCTCTGTAAAAACATAAATATCAAACAATTAGTAACACTTGAATAAAGTGTTAAAATTTGATTGTAGCTGTAAGTCATCCCAGAGGCGTTGCTAGGTGCTTAAGAGATTCGGGGATCGGGCCCATAGGCGCGGGAATTTTCGGCGTTGTAGTCTGATGTCGATCATGCTTTTCTGTTCTGATTTTTTAAGACACCAACTGGGGATTCGAGGCACTGTTAAATAGAATCGGGGCACGGGCCTCATGTCCCAGTGCCTTGCGATGCCTCTGAATCATCCTCTATCAATTAATCTTTTGTTGGCTATATATATGTGTGCTCATCGATAATCTGAAATTGAAGGCAGTGATAATTTACAAATCTTAATTATTAAAGGTTCCAAATTTCTAGAATATACTACTAAAATTAGCCGGAACTTCACATAACAAGTCATTAGTAAATTCCTTAAAGTATTTTACATAAACTGTGTTAGAAAAGACTTAAAAATGAACTAATTTAAAGAATGGAAAAATAGGTTAAAACATATAATTCATAAAGACATAAGTTACTTTTAAAATGTCATTATTAAAAACTAGGAATATGTTATGAAAAAAAAATGAAAAAAGATGTTACAATAATAACTAGGTTATTTACACTGTAAATACCTTGTTATTCCCGTCGATAAAAAAATAAAATAAAAATAGGATTTAATCTACAAATACTAACATCTTCAAGCAATGAGACTGTATAAAGTTGTGCCCATTCGGAAAAAATAATAATATAATACCAAAGGTATTTTAGGTTTTCAAATTAAGTGAATCACCACACAAATACAGGACCACAAAAAAGCTACGAATAAGGATTTAAGGATTATAATTGGTTAAACCATTAAATACATTAAAGAGCATTTCTGAAAATACTGTATATTAATCCATTTATTATCATTAGTAATTTTTTAATGCAAAGACAAAATTAAGGCATTTAAAGCACAAACAGTCGAAACTTTTTATTTAAGTAATCTTTATACCACTATTTCTATTTGTGTTGAAAGTAACTTTAATTTCTTACCAGGGTCTAGCAATTTCAGATTACCCCTGCTTCACCGTAACTTGAAATTGCGTTCAGATTACCGGGAGGTAGAATGAAATCGATTTCAAATTACCCCTTGGGGTAGCTTGAAGGTGATTTCAACCTACCCCCTACGAATTTATTTATTTATGTTTATTTAGATACTTATTTCATGCATAAATACGACTAAACTGACAACAACAACAAATAATAATAATATTTATCATTAAACTGTCATTACCCCCGTAGTGCATGATGTGCGATAAGTTATCTATTTCTGTAGATCAAAATTACATCAACTACATATGAAACATACAAATCTTGCACATTAACTAAGTGTATGTAATACGTCATGCACTTTGAACTAGTGTATGAGTGGTTTTAATATAATTAACATTTTTGTTACTGGCTTTCACTTTGCGCGTTTAGGATATTGCTGTGGATTAGTTTGGGTTGCGTTTTAGGACGTTTCTGTGAATTAACCTGGGTTGTAGCTTAGGAGTCTATTTCTGCCCTAAATGTCCGATGTACGATTTGTCTTTTTCCGCAGTGAGCACTAAAGACTCTCCTCTCCAATAAAGTTGTGTCCTTTGACTCTACATCATTTAAAAATCTCGCTATGGGGATATTTTATCTTGTGAAGAGTTGTGATATTTCATCTCGCCCAAAGTCTCCTCTGAGAGCATTGCATTTTTGAATGACTGGAACTCCTACGTGAGCCAAACATATAGGTGCTATACATGTTACCCGTAGTGCCATGGGTCGGGTCGCATTTGCAGCAATATACTATTGCAATAGCACATAAAAATCTTATTTATGACGTTCGATAAAACTCGTTTTTTCTTTTTTTCAAAACAAAGCCGGATAACGTTATGTCCACGTGTTTCTTTCAAATATGTAGATCATTTCTCTTGCGATCGAATGTATCGGAGTGGTTTGGAGTTCTTTTATATATCACCAAACAGTGATGTAATAAATCGCTATCCGTACAATAGAGAGTGTAAGCAATTTTTATTTTTAAAGTACATAGCATTTCGCTAGAGCCCAGTAAGGTAAAAAATGTATCAGTAAGTTTATCCTGAAGTATATCACACATTTAATAATAGTGGAAGTGTAGTAATAAATTATTTCCTTTAACCCTTATTGGTTGTGTTTTCTTTCAGTTACAAACGTCTGTAATTTAAACAAAACGTTAAACGCGAATGGCACGTTTTTCGATAAAGTCTCTGAATGTGAGTTTAATAGCATACGGTAATATCAATAATGTCACATCAGTAAGGTTAGATTCTTTGAAAACGAACATAGCTTTTGAGGTTGAATGAAAATGATGAAATTTGACAATGAAAGGAAACATAAAATACGCTTCATATTACAGTATATAATCGATAGCTAACACAAAGAAATCGAAAAAAAAATATCTTCATCATCATTTTTAGCCTTAAAAGCACTTTATACATACGAAAACTAAACAGTTAGGGTTCAAGTATAGTAGTCTGCAACTCTCAACTATTGAAAAGGAGGACAGCCAGTCAGCAGCACACGCCGCTACAAGAGATTTTTATCTTTGAGCCGAAAACAAAATTGACTTCCCATTCTATGAGTGCAGGTCATGTGTAAGGGCTCGAACCTGGGACACTTTAATCCGCAACCTTGCATAGTAATCGCAACATCAAGTCATGAAAATACTCCACATGTTTTCAGTTATGACTTATAGTGGTTTCTACGAAATTCAGAACCGCTGGTTTCTTTTAAATATTCGCTTAGAACATCATGTTGGAGACAAACAAACAATCATTTTCACCAAAAAACAGGCTATTTCTTTCACGTAATAATGATCAAACATAGACCGCAGTTTCAATCAGTATCAGTTCTTTAATCTAGATTGCGATGATGCCCTGCTTTCAAAACTTTCTACAAATTGCTAAAACAGCATTGTATTTCGTTGTTGTTTTTGATATTGTACAAAGCTGTGAGGAAATAAACCAAAAGAACAACAATTTGGTAATAAAGTTAGAAAAAAACAACAACCTTTACTCTCCAGCTAATAATAAAAAAACTTCTTATTTCAGTTTCGCAATTGCTGCTTCATCAGAACTAGTAGTACAAGAACAATGTCAGTCTGGATGATCACGAAAACTAATTATTGGGTTTACTAAGGATACCAGGCCAGTTAGTAGTTGCAAGAACTGTCCTGTTGACTAACGTGTCCTAACAGTATAGTGTGGAATTGACAAATAGCACCATTGTTACATTGATATAGTCGTTGAGTTCAATTAATGTTGTGTTTAAGTTGTCTTGCCTGCTAAACTATAGTGATTGAGCAAACAATTAAACACGTCAACGAACAAGGAAACCGATTCATCACTTTATAGATGACTTAACATAATATTCTCCAGTAACTTATCTCCTCTCAGGACAGTCGTGGCTCACTTTTCTTTATTTAACAATACTTTTGTCTCATTTACGATTTCGTAATGATCAGCTGATTAAAGCGTAGGCGTTTCTACCCTTCTTTCTGACAAAAAACCAAATCTCTTGTGAAAGAGAGGAAGAACATTTGTCTCTTGGAGTGTTTGTGTTAAGATCTTTGCAATAACCGTAAGCACTTAAGTGTCATTATAAGAGTAACTTCACTGACTCACCTTACGGCCCACGTTTAATGAATAAGTGGGTATGTTTGAGTGACTGCATATATGCGCGTATGTCCATGAGAAATAGTGAATTTAGGAAGTTGGGAAATAGGGTTATACACGTAAGACTAAAGGATACGCAGACCAGCTTTGTAGAATTGTGCGTTGGTTTTTAACTAACTCATATGTTTTAATTTCCAACCTAGACACATATACCTCTAGTATAACAGCTAGTTCTGTTCACTGTAAAGTAACAGAGAGAGAGTAAATATTCTATTATTATAAAAAGCATTCAATCTCATCTAACTTAAGCTAAGTTTTTGTTTTGTTTTGTTTTTACATAAAGTCACAATGTAAAGCAGATTATTTTCAGGTGGTTTATAAAAAATACAATTAGGTTTGTAAATAAAGCTAAAGGTGAAGCAGCTTAGATTGAGGCTGTTTGAAACCTAAGCATAAATTTTAGACAAAGCTAAGTACGAAGAAATCAAGTTGTTTGTGTTTAAAAAAAAAGTTAAAGGGAAATAAGCTAAGTCTGAAAATTGTGCATACGGTTTTGTATAAAGCTAAAGGTGAAGCAGCATTGTCTGAAGCTGTGTTAAACTTAAGCTTAGGTTTTTGTATAAGGATAAAGATAAGGCAGCTTTGTCTGAAACTGTGTGTAAGGTTAGGCTTAGGTTTCTATATAAGGATAAAGATGAAGCAACTTTATCTGTAGCTGTGTGTAAGGCCTAGACCTAATTTTTTACATAAAGATAAAGTTGAAACATATTTGTCTCAAGTTGTGTAGAAGTCTAGGTTTAGGTTTTTATAAAGAGATAAAGGTAAAATACATTAGATTATTTCAAAACTTTGATAGAGCATAACTTGAATACGCTTGTATTTGTACAGCGCAACATAGCATTTAGTGTCAAGTTGTTTTCGGACATGGTGGTACAATATTTTTCTTCCTGTGGTCCCCACATGACTTCCACTTGTAACAATAAAGAACTTCCGCTCGATAGTTTCACATCCCTGGTGTTTGTTTGTTCAACCTTTCTACAGTAAATGAACTCGATGGCTTGTCTCTTTAGACTATATTTTTTGTCTTTCTGTCCAGCTAGTTGATCAATGGGATATACTTCACCCCCAAGGACGGAAAACTATGTAGGTGGGACTTCTTTGATGGTGGGGGATTGGTTTCTCGTTCTTACCTATCCAGAATGAGTTTGTTTACTGGAATTTCAAAATATTGTTGTCGGATTTACCTGCCATAGAGTTGTTGATAAGATCTTCCTACTTTTTTGTTGTTTTTTTTCAGCTCCCATGCCGCCACTCTTTTGTAAGCTTATTGGCCTCATGTATCTTTTTTCCAGAAGTCTAGTCAGTGTTT
>NW_013666382.1:131897-165934 GCF_000517525.1 Limulus polyphemus | reverse complement strand
AATAAAACGTATCATGTGTTGTAAGCATAAGAATTTATCATTTTAGCTAAATCAGCGAGGAAGGTTATCTGAACAGTGCAGGGGTAATATGAAATTATGTTCAGGCTACCCCCCGGGGGTAATATGAAAACGATTTCAGATTACCGGGAGGTCACTTGAAAGGGTGGGGGGGGGGGATAGTTTGAAGTCTTTACACCGGTACGGTACTGTTTTCCCTTTCACCCACACACTCTCCTATACACATTTTATAAAAATCAACACTGCTAATACTAATTTATGCAAAACGAAGCTACAATGCTTGAATATACACATTTTAATATTAACAACTACTACAGTTAATAATAAAAAATTAAATGAGTTCATTGAAGCTTGATTTGAAAACATTTTCTTTAGGTTGAAATGGAATTAAAATTAGTACTTAAATCACGTGCGTACGTCCCACCTGACTGAAAGTAAAGCCTGAAGAGCAGTATCTTTTACAACACTGTAACATGACACTCAACAATATAGGTAAAAATCGTTATGATATGTCGAAACATTAAATGATTTGCTAGTATGCGGTACCTCACCGTACCCCTTTCACCACTGCTTCCTGTATTAGTTACAAAATTAAAAATGTATTTCACCAGCAATATCAAGATATTTTTGCAATTCTGGGATGTTTGTTGGTGAACGCAGATGTTTCTGTGATAATATTAATCATAGTCAGTGTCCATAACTAATTCTTACCAAACCTTTCCTGGAACTTGGCTAACAGGTCCCAAAAAATTGCACATTAGCCGCGCTTATTAATATGTTGATAATATCGTTTTATCATATTTTATAGGTTTTTTTTTGACACTGCTAAACTTTTTTACTTTTTAAAAACTGAGAAAAAGTTCTTTCAAAGCAAAGAATATTTTTATTTGGACTTAGATAAAAATATCTATAATTAAACTTTCTATTTGTTTGTTTGCAGTTAAGCACAAAGGGTTATTTGTGCTCTGCCCACTACATGTATCAAAACTCGGTTTCTAGCATTGTAAGTCTGAAGACATACCGCTGTGTCACTGGGGGGTTTAAACTTCCTATAGATATTTATATATAAATTTTCTATTACCTAATACACGCTTTTCAGCTAAGTTATGCTACAATATATATATTATCTTAAAAGCACGTTAAATACAATATAATTTATTCAACTTTACAAGATTTAGTAGAGAGAGCTCACAAATGCAGTCTTTTTTTTTCGAGCCAAAAACGAGGTTTCTCCTATCGTAATTTGAACACAAGGTTTATTCAATTTATGGTATTTTCAACACTAATTTTGCTATTCCTTGTTTAATTGAAGGCGCTGCATGGCCAGGTGGTTAGGGAGCTCGGCTCGCAACCTGCGAGTTCGAATCCCCATCCCATCAAACATTCTCGCCCTTTTAGCCGTGGGAGAGCTATAATGTGACAGTCAATCCCACTATTCGTTGGTAAAAGAGTAACCCAAGAGCTTGAGGTGAGTGGTGATGAGTAGCTGCCTTTCCTCTAGTTTTACACTGTTAAATTAGGGACGGCTAGCGCAGATAGCTCTCGTTATAGCTCTTTGCGAAATTCAAAAAACAAACAAATGTAATTGAAAGTTTAACAGGATCTTTTCTGTTTCATGCACCGCATTCAAATAGAAAGAAATACATATATTTGAATGTAGTTTTTAATGCTGATTTCAAAAATATAAATTGAAATTTGGAGAAATGAAAAGAAATATTTTAAATATATCTTTTATTTTGCTAGGTTAGGTCAGTTTATGTGAGGTTAGATCAAGTTAGACTAATTAGTAAATAAATATATGTTTATTTAAATAAAAAAATTAATTTAATTAAAAAATTTTAAACAATGAATATATTTTCCCATTCTTTCCTCTTTAAAAATCAATTCTACAAATTTTAATTCATATTTCTGAAATCTGCAGCATATTGAAAGTACTTGGAATGTGGTTAAGAGACGTAACAACCGACATTGTGGAACCAATCGTAACATAATTGACTCGTATCTCTGTGTGTTCGTTTGGCGTCGTAGGCATGAAAATGGCAATCTCGTGAAGCAAATATTTAAGAATATTTCTGAATTTTCACACTGAGTTTGCTATATTGATACTAGATACTTTGTATTGTCTTGATGTCTTGCAGTTGTTCTAAATACATAGGTATATATGTAATGGTAAAAGAACTTCCTTTGTTTCGTAAGAAAATTAAAAAAAAAATTTGTTTTCATTTCTCCAAATTTTAATTTATATTTCTGAAATCAGCATTAAAAACAACATTCAAAAATATATAATACTCTCTATTTGAACGCGGTGCATGAGACAGAAAAGATTCGTTTAACTGAATAACACGACCTTTTTTTTCCGAAACTATATCGTAAGCTTTAACTATTTACTTTTATAATTTAATAAAAAATAATGAACAATATAAGTATACCAAGGGGCCATTAGTATATTTCGAAATCTATTGTAGGTTCCAAATGTATTACACAACAAAGCATGACTTCATTGCTTTAGTTAGATTAATATATGATACTTTATTAATTCTTGTTTTACCCGTTATTAGTATTTAATCAGTTATTAAGTAAACTCATTAGTGTGATCATTAATGTATCTAAATATACATTATACCATCTGGGGGAAATGTCACCTTGTCATCTGGTAACTTGTTTATTTCTAT
The DNA here is from genome assembly GCF_000517525.1 of Limulus polyphemus. Taxonomy (NCBI): domain Eukaryota; kingdom Metazoa; phylum Arthropoda; class Merostomata; order Xiphosura; family Limulidae; genus Limulus; species Limulus polyphemus. Next base: position 163,244 of record NW_013666382.1, on the reverse strand, counting down.
TATAGGTTGATGTCCGTGTGATATAGGATCCCTTATGTTCTGTTGAAGTTTTAGAAGCCATTTGTCTTTGATGTCAAACTAATTTAAACTATACGGATCAACAAATCATCTTTATTTCTCATTCACTGTTATTGAGGAGATTATGTAGTGATTTATGTATATTGTGGTCACGTTTTTTTTTTTGGGGGGGGGGAAATCAGTAACAGAATATCGCTATAATTAACTCTCTGTATAGGCAACTCGTGATTTTTAGCCTTTTTGTATCATCGATACGTTTTTCTTGTTCGATGTTCACTATGCAGATACATGAATGCTTATAAATATATTCAGAGTTCGTGTTTTGATAAGCTGTGTGGATCTCAGAGCAAACAATTGATTTTGTCTCCCAGTGAGTCAGCGGTTAGCTTACGGACTTACAACGTTAAATTCCGGGATTTGATTCCTCGTGGTGGACTGAGCGAAGACAGCTTATTATCTATATTTGCACTAAAACAGACAAACAAACGCGTTTATGCGCTTTATAAGTAATGGCATATTTCATTTTTTTCTTTGAAGTTAGATTCATTGATAATATTGGTTATAATGTTTAACGTTAGCATGTGGATTTAACACGAACCCAAATCTCCTAGTCTGGCCGAACCTCGAGACATATTATTAGGAATATGGCTGAAAATATCGTTAATAGCGAGGACTCTCTTCTCATGATACAGTGAATTATAATATTTATCAGTTTTAGTTTTCTTGTGCACTGATCTATGACAATTTTCTAGTTGGTTTATTATATTTGCGATATTCTAAAGTGCTCTAATTTCCATCAAGAGTGACAAAACAGGTTCTGGAAATAACAGGGGATTTGATCAGGAAAAATATTACAGATGAGATACGAATTCCTTGACTCTGACTAAGTTTAAAGAATGAAAGAGACTATATACAATGTATGACAGAATAAAACAAGCTTTATTCCAATCACAAACACAATCAGAAGTGTTTTTTGCTAAAGGATGCACCTTTACTGTAAAGAGATCTCTAAATGTAAGAAATTGTTAATCTCTCTGAATCCGAAGAAGTTGTTTCATACTGAGAAAACGTAGCATTATAGCCATAAAATAACAATAATAGTATTCTCAGGCCATGTACACTGCACAGGTAATCCTTGTTTATTCCCAATGAAAAATAAAGAAAGTTATATTTTCAAAACATCACTTGACTTACCAGTGAAAAACGTCAATGTATACTTTCACACATGATATGTAAAACTTTGCATAAATATCTCCCAAAGAAAGACAAAGGTAATATCTTAGTGAGCGACTCAAAACAATAAGTAGCAAGAGAGAAAGGAATTTAACGACTTTCTTGACCAATATTCTATGTTAAAATTGTATACAGCTGAATAAATGAAATTTTTATGTTAAAATGAGTAGCAAACGAACGCTTATTTTTTAGTTTCACGACTTTTTTTTTTTACTTTCTTGTTCTCCCGTTATCTTTCTATTGCATATATTCGTGTTTTATTTAAGTTTATTCGTAAGTCGTGAAGTGAAGAAATTACACAGCTGTAATAGCCACTAATTTCACCCTTCTATATTAAGTATAGAATATATCTTTATTTAAAGTAATTTTTCTAACTTTTCACGTAGTTTCTGCAAATAGTTAACAAAATCCATGTTGACAAGATGTTGCAAGGTCGTAAACATGCACTAATCCTTTTAATTAAACGGGGAAATGTACTTATAATAATCTTGGCAAATAAGTCTCAAGCTGACATGTACGAGTTTCTGTATGGTCATCTGTGAGGGAATCTGTTCAAACAGGAGATACAAGAACGTGTACAAACTGATTTCACTGGTAGAAGCATGTTACCTAAGGATCATGTGATACCATACTCATAATCGGTCTAAATATAAAAGTGGGATATTTTCATAATTCTATCTCTCTCGTGTTCTTGGACACTCTGGTTTTCATCTTTTGTCTCTAGTATCAAGAGTTTGTTTTTGCTCTCTACCCCAGCAGCTATACAGTAGTCAAACATGTTGGAAGTCGACCAGTAAGTTATTTCAGTATACGTACAGTGTTGTGAATAAAGATTGTGCTTACCTGTATACTTGTATTTGTTTTTCCTTTGCTGTCCGAATTTGATTTAATATATTCGTGAGTTCCATAATATTCCTGAACCTGCGTTTTGCAATAGTATAGACTTATCTGTCAGATATAGGGGTGCCTGAATACCACAAAAAAAAAACATAATGAGTTATCACTGACCGTCCACGGTCTTTACCAATAACACCTGTCAATAATAAACATGGAAAAGGTAAACATGTTACCAGACATGCTAAACAACTGATAAACCAATGCATACCTAGCGGGAGAATATAATGAAAATTTGGAAAAGACCTATTTTATACATACAAGCTTTCGTAGTGCTAGAAAAAAGTGATCAAAGTGACAAGTGCACAGGCCGAATACACACTTCACTGGCTTAAGACTTGTAGCTTGTTGATTTAACTCTACTTATTACAGCATAGCATTATATGCAAAATTCCATGCTTCTCTGTGCGCTTGCACTAACCACGTCGCTGATGTTTATTCCAACAAGAAAATAAAGATGACAAATTCTCAAGGTATCACGTGCCCTACCAGTGGGACATATCACTGTCCTCCTTTACATTTTGTTTATATCTTATAACTTGATAACCCTGTATGAAAATATTTCAGCATAGTTATCTGCTGAACTGTCATTTACAATTGTGACAGAAACCAGACAGTTGACCGTGTTTTAAGTACTACTAATGCACTTTTTAACCTTGAGGTTATCACAAAACTACAAAAAGGGCTATCTGCGCTCTGCACACGGGTATCGAAACGCGGTTTCTAGCGGTAATAGTCCGCAGACATACCGCTGTGCCACTTGGGGTAACCTTGAGGAAACGCTTAGTACCCTATACTGAATCTGGTGTTTATGAAGTATTCAGTACAGACACAAAATCAAGAAAAATAGGTCCATAAAACTACATTCGACATACACTTCTCAAATCCATCTTAAGATAAAATAAGCATTTTTATTTTTGACAATGTATTATAAAAGGTGCTAAACATGCGAAAAGTACAGTCATAGGTTAACAATGAAACCACATTTTACCATACCATACTGTACTTACAGGTTATATATATATATATATTATACATATATATATCTTTCTATTTCTTCACAGTGTTATATGGACTGATATAAAACCACTGGTATGGGTCGGTACGAAATACCAGCAAAACAGAACAATAACAAAAATGTTATACTGCTGCAAAACACCCTACTAGCACCTTTTTGGTTTCGCAAGAAAAATACGTTTGGTTTTACTGTTTCTGTAATTGTAGCGCGTGTTTTACCTCACATCTCTGTTCTTATTCTCTGGAAACACTAACCTGATCTTCTCTTCTCTCTCTTCCAAATATATGCATTTCGACAACTTTTATTCAAATTACTTTGCACAACCTCGTTACTCACTGAGTTCGTGTAATATTAATAGATGTGGCAAGAATAGCGTTGAATCTTGTCTTCAATAGTTCTATAGATATATTTAGTGTATTTTAGTTTTTTACTTGTCTCGAACTTTACTGGTGGTTTGCTTCTTTCACTATTTATTGTGAAACACGTTAAGATAAGAATATCATTGATAAAAGTTTTAATGCAAATATTCATTCATTAGTTAGCCAGGCCGCATTTTTTTGTTCAACTTGGGCATGATGGTGGGTAAAACAAAATACGCAGCCTAGCTAACTAATGAATGAATATTTGCTGTAAAGTTCTTATCAATGCTATAAGTGTAGCTACGAGTTTGGTCGCACACTCAATCTCTTTTTGACCGCACCTTTTTTTTTTTCTTCTTTCACACCTAAGGTGTTCTGATTAGATATCATTACTTTTTGTCAATGCACATCAACCAACCAAAGCAAGTAATAAAGTGACACACGATAGTAGCTTCCACGATCGCAACCCTAAAATACATGGTAGTAGTTTTCCTCTAAAACAGTGTTAATAACTTCCTTTATAGTCACACCATAGAATCTAGATTAACAGTATCTTATCATTACCTGCATGCACTCGGTACAGCCGTATTAAGCATCATTATTTACGCTAATTGCTTAAGCTAATATCATGTGACGCTAAACTTTTTTTAGTTAGAAGAATTTTATAAAGTTTAGCAAATTTGTGCTTAAAAATTGGCAATGAATGATAACCGTCCACCAGTATGATTCTTTTGAAAACTTGAGTTAGAAACTGCCAAACTAGTTTGCTTGTCCTAACCAATACTATACAGGTGCTTTCACTCCACAGTTTTGCTGCTTTAAATCAGCCGTCTTTAATCCGAATGACGAAAAACTAAAAACGGTCCTCTTTAGCTCACGTGACATCTTGCGTAGGTGTGCACAAAAAGTTTGATCAAAATTGAGCGGTTTTGTTAAATAATCTTGTACATGTGGCTTATATTTACACCAAATTTGACAGCTAATTGTAGGTTTTAAAGATGTATCAGTGTACCAAATCTAAAAAAAAATCATAAAAGTTAAGTATGTTTTTCTATCAAATAAATTTTCCGTACTTTCTGTGCCAATAATAAAAAAAAGGAAAAAATTCAATCAAATTTTCAGATTTAATATTAGATCCGGCACGGCCAGGTGGTTTGGGCGTCCGACTCCCAATCTGCGAGATCGAATCTCCATCACACCAAACATGCTCGCCCTTTCAGCCGTGGGGGCGTTATAATGTGACGATCAATCCCATTATTCGTTGGTAAAAGAGTAGCCCATGAGTTGACGGTGGGTGGTGATGACAAGCGGCCTTCCCTCTAGTCTTACACTGCTAAATTAGGAATGGCTAGCTCAGATAGCCCTCGTGTAGCTTTGCGCGAAATTCATAACAAACCAAACCAGATTCTACATCTCGTGTATTTCTTAATGGATTGCTTTGAAATTTGGTATGTGAAGTAAGGGTCTAATATACGATCATTTGGATTGTCACGATCCGATCTACAGAAAGTGGAATTTCGCTAAACTCTCACTCCTGTTAATAACACAGTGTGTTCTGCAGATTGTTTTTGCCGCACGACACACTACCGTGTGACATAATTCAAGCCGAGTCTATGAAAGTTATAACAAGGCTCAAGCTACAGCCAGGTTTGCGTAATAGATCACTTCATGCATTTACAATTGGGGCCGAATATCTACCGTTCATGCTTCGGTTTCAAGTGTATTTTTTATATAGAACAATTTCGTTTAGCTAAGCTACGCTGCAATACTAAGATCAAAATTTAACTTAGTTAAATCGTGAAATGTAATAGAATTTTACAAAGTGAATTATTACAGTAGTTGTCAACGAATTTGTTGTTGTTGTTTTTTTGTGCGAGTCAATGTATTATTCAGTTATTCAAGTGATTATATCAGACAAAAATTTCTATTAACATGCTAAGTCAATCTACGGCTTCTTAAGAAATCTAACTGACATGTTTTTAAAAGCATTAGCTGTATTACGAAAGTCTTGTTCAGATTGTGAAGTATTAGCGATCATGGGCAATTTTCTCTATGCAGTCAATAAGAATGAAAATATCTTGAATTTAGGTCATTATTTATATTCCGTTTGGAAAAGTAATACAATATGCGAAAAAAAAATCATTTTCAGAACTTAAATCTTTATTCACTCCAGAAAAAGGTCTATCTTCTGAAAGCAGTTGGACTGTCAAATATTTTGTATTATGATTGCGATTTTTATTACTACGTGATTTTTTAATATTACCACGTAATATACATACATACCTAATTAAATAAAAACATTTTAATTAAGGCTATTTTTTGCGATTACACAGAAGATTACCTACTCCCGCTATGATAGCACTTGCACATGGTTTTCTAAAATACTGAAAAATTAAAATTGTACAGAGTTAAACGTAACTTACACCACCATTCCCAGTTAGGTGAAAGCCCAAAGGCCAAGAGTGTCATCGAAAACCGAAAGGGTCTTGTTTATGTAGAACGTCTAACAGACAACCAAATTGATTTTTGTTTTTGACATGTACCTCAATATATTTAATTAAAGATTAAATAGCAGCTCATAGAATGGTTCTGAGTTTTTGTTTTGTTTTTCAAGTACAAACTTTTAGCTCTTAGCCCCGTCATCTCTTGGTCGATTTAAGATCTAATTACAGTGTTCGACTCAGGAGATCAAACCCTTTCAATTGATGTTTTGACCACGCCCAAGGTCTCATAGATTAATTTGCTCTAATCCTGCCTAAAAGAATTTCAATTTCAGGGTAGGCTGGTAGAAATCCTGAGGAGTAATAGAATCGAATAGGGTATACGCTTGGTATTGTTGGCGCACAAAAATATAGCCAATAAAACAGAAAAAAAAGTATCGTGCATTTATTCTAATCTTACCTAAACGAATTTCAAGTGCCGTGGTTATTGAGGTTCCCTCTTGTTTAAGTTATGAAAGGGTTAGAGTCATAATACATATCACATGGAAATTTTGACGTTTTACAAGATGTGAAGAATTTTTCTTGTCAATATAAATGAATAAAAACCCTATAACCCGAGTGTTTTCGAAAGGCGGGCCTTTCTTCTTCAGGAGACTCATAGTCAAGAATAGAACAAATGTGTCTACTTTTTATGTGGCTAGCACACTAAATAAATCGTTGACACATTTGACGCACTAGATATAATGTATAAATGCATGCATACCAAAGAGGTTATCCCCCTCAGCTATTTTCATAATTAGATTAACCTCCTTTGGGAAACAGTTGGCAGATTTAATGCAGTTCCAAATAAAGCAGGTACTTTACTTAATAAATCGTCTTTATCTTCTTTCACTTCAAATCTGTCTTACTACCATCAAAAGTAGTTGTCTCTTCAATGGCTGTGTAAGAAACCAGAAAGGCAAAACAGCCAATTAGATCACATGCTTTTTCTATTGTGTGTAGTTAGCAGCATTTTGTTTATTGTAAAGTCAAAAAAATGTGTCAGTATTTTCTTTTGGTCGAATTTGACTTTATCAAACTCTGCACGCATTTCCTTGAAATCTATTGTGATTGTGATACTTAGTATATACTTGTTGGACACTTACACTTTAGAATACAATCCACACATTATCAAACAAACTGCTCAAAACATTGTTGCAAATGTTGATTGGAACTTTGAAATAATAACTGTACATTTACAATAAAAACACTTTATTTAACTGTTCAAAATACATAAAGTATATCTTACAATTCGTTTGTCAACCAGAACACTGGTGTCATAACACAGGCAATTCTATAGTGGGAGAAAAGCCAATCTTAGACTCTGAGAATTGTTCTAACAAATATTATTCCTACAAGTTTGAACATGGAATAATGATACGGTAAATTATTATACTTGACATTTTGTGAAATATTCTAGCTATGTTCTTACCATTAACAGCCTCAGCAAATGAAAAACTTAAAACAAGGAACATAACCTAAGACTGATAATTTAATCTTTTTTTATATATTAGCTGCAAATACCCATTAAGGAAAGCAAAAATTGTATAAAGGACAATGTTAGGTAACATCTCACTTCCTTTTTTCTTTTGTTATTAAATCCTTAATATCCTCATTAGATGCTCATTGCATACCTTGCTTTATGGTAATAATTGATTCATTAAACTAATTAAGTACTTGTGTATTTAAATTCAAACCCAAAAGTCTATAACAAAGTGAAAATATTTCCTATTTCAAGGTGTTTTTTTATTTTCCTTCTTGGGCAAAAATCCTAAAACAAGATAGCATATGTACATCATTTGGGGGAAAAAAAATTATGTTATTGAGCCAGCCAATTCTGGGTGATGCAAGCCAAAAGTGTATCAAAAAGTGGAAATATGCCCTATTTCACAGGCTTTCATCCCCCTTTTTGGGCAAAACCCCTAAAATCAAATAGCCAATGTACACCATTGGACAGTTTCCACTTACTTTATAAAAAAAATACTGTAACTGATCCAATCAACTCTACGTGATGCAAGCCTAAAGTATATAAAGAGTGGAAATGTGCCCTATTTTGGGGCCTTTTTTTTCCCCTTTTAGGTAAAAAGTCTGAAACAAGATAGCCCATGTACACCATCAGACAATTTCCAGATACCAAAAATATGGTATTCGAGCAGCCAACTCTAGGTGACGGGCATTAACACATACATAATGGATTATCTTTACAGTAAGATATAAACAAAGATCCTACAAAAAGAAGTTAAAGCTCCATGACTACATTTGTGATTTATTACTTAACAAAAATAAGCATTAAAGACATTAATATAAGTTACATTACAAATCCAAGGTGTTATTTTTAAAATGTTATATGTCCAAAAATTAAAAATAATACATATGGTTTACAATTCCTTTGGGAAACTCTTTTAATATTATTTATCCAGTCCTTTATGAGAGGTAAAACAATTCTTTAATTTTACTATATGTGCTCTTTTAGTTCAACAAATCACTTACAATAGTCCTACTCAAGCTTGTTGAATTGCCAGAACTTTAGCAAACAATACAGTAAGCTTGCATACATGTAAAATTTAACATTTGTTACATTTAGTTCTTTAGAACTTGAAGGCCCATTACAACTTACTTATTACCTTCCTGTGTTTAGTTTATGTTAAAACTGGAACTTCTTATGTACCCAAAGTGACAAATTTTTAAGTAACATTACTCACTACACTATACATACAAATCCTGAAACTTTTCATTAGTAACAATATTTATTTTTTTTTATACATGTAAAACCCTGAATTAGATCCTTAAGTTAACAATAAAAACTAAAATACAGAAAATATATAAAAATACAGATCAGTATTTGTTGAAAATTGTAAAGAGGAAATGATCCAAAAACAACAACCAATTTCATATACAACAGTACCATTATGACATAATTACTTAAAATTATCCTGTAATAACTATTTCTTATACATTACTGGTTGACTTTAAAATTATAATCCCAAAGTCTAAGACTCTAAAGAAGTTATATTCAGAGGTTATTTACCCAATATTATTATAACACACCACAGTTACACCAGAAAGATTTTTTTCTTATACAAATGCAACAAGAATAACAGCATAAAAAACACATACATCTATTAAAATAAATCTTTCAAAGCTTGTATAATTGAAACCCTTTAAAGGACTTACCAAACATGTTTTAATAGCATTTTTTTCCAGAAATGATGAATGAATGGAAATTAGCGGTAGAACTTGTGTAATGATTAAATGTATTTCGTGCAAAAAATGCTTTAATGTGTCAATGATGATTTGTGTTAACTTCATAAGTTACTATGAACACATTAATATTACTTGTAATACTTCATAACCTATAAATTTTGCACATATTTAACGGGTAGGAAAATGATGTATATACTGTAAAATCTTTTACTTGTATTTCACAGGGCCATATATCCATATTTGTACTTAATTGCTGTACAAATTAATTTAAGTATTTATATTTACAAAATTAGATATTTAGGAGTTCTATATAATATTACTCAGCAAAATGCCATGAAAATTCCAAAATTTTCATGTTATAATTTTGTACAGCTTACACATAGATGTAAATTATCACCATTATTTAACTTGTCATTACACATGACATTTTAAATTAGGTTTTACAAACTTAAAATATGATCTTTCTCTAAACTTGTAAATATGAACCATCCTAAAAAAAATATTGCTTTCTTTAAGTTATAATCTGCTTTTTTTGTTTCACAAAAATATCAGAATTTACCTTGCTGGGGTCATGTGGTTACATCTTGTGCTTGATGATAACATTGTGTCACATTATAATTTTTTCACTGTACGGCAAGACACAAAAATAGAGAAAACAAACATCTGAAAGAACTTCCCCAGATTATTTCTAAATATTTGTTCCATTATCTGTGGATTTCACTCCCTTTTTAAATTGAAATTACATTACAAGTGGGATAAATAAATGCAGATTGAGCTTTGACCTCAATCAGTTTGAAACTTCTGTTGCATTGTATATTTCTTGTCAGCCATGAAAAGAACATGCTTAAAATAAATTCACAATAATATGCTAGTAATCATGGAACTAAATTGGAAGCATGAAATAAATAATTCCTATATATAGATCCACAGTCAAAATGTGTTAGTTACCAGTGCTATCTCACAATGTAATTTATTAATTTGCAATTATCAATTCACAGCTTTGGAATGTTTTTTTTTTTCAGTGGCATTGTGTGACACATGTCTACTGTATATACATTTTGTGAGAATGCAGACATTTTACTAATGGCACTACTATTTTTATAACCAGGTCTCACAGTTCCCCTCCCAGAAGTGGGTTCCAGTCCATGTTAAACACTAAGAATGGTTTCATGGAATGGATAACAACTCCATAATACACGCTAAAGATTACAGCTATCATACTTCAATACAAACAAAATGTGATGAGGGTTGGAAAAATATACATAATATGTAGAAAAACAGATATTATAAGCAATCACCATACAATATTACTGCTGTGATGTGAAACAGGAACTCATTGCTAACATGTAATAAATGCTCACAAGCTTCTGGGTGAATAAACAAAAATGATAAAGTGGTCCATATACATACGTGTATTTCAAAGTTGCATAAGATAGATTTTAGAAAGAGTGTTAATAGTAAAATTATCCAAGACATGGAATGTGCATTAATTGTGCTTCATATATCTATGTACATTATTAGAGCATGAATAATTATGGCTATTATTAACCCCTCAGCAGTAAGCTTTTGGGTTTACAAAGCTAAACATTAGAGTTCAATATCCATGTTGGGCACTTGACAACAAACAAGTCATTAATAAATATTAAGAATGTGCATTGTAGCCTCCACTTAACCTTCTTTTCTCTTATTAACTTAATTTTTAAGATAAAAAAAAATTGAAAATTAAAAATAGCTTAGTAAAATTTTGGCCAAATAAATATAAGAGGAATAAAAATATAAATAATGTTTAAAGAAATCAGTACAATACACGTAGCAGTACAAATAATACATTACAAACAGCTATTACAACAACATTTGTAGAGTTAACAGATATTATAATTATCATACATTACAACTGTAGGTATTTAGGCTATCAACTGCTAAATATAGACACATGTTAAATTTTTATATTTTTTGAGGAAGGAGTAATATTTCTTTCAACTAAAGAATAATTTTTACCCTAACCATAGTACTCTCTCAAACAAAAACATAAACTCAAATGGTATAACAAATCATACATTTTTGAAAATGAAGAAAAGTAACTCTCTTTCCATACAACAATTATAGATTCATAGCTTTATTAACCTGTACTAACAATTTTATCAACAATAAAGAATACATATAAAATTGAAATGAGTTGTACTTACACTAAAATTCTATTATAATATACATGTACAATTTTGCACATACTTTTCAAGCATTAACAGATAAATGTATTGCTAGTATTCCAACAGGTACCTCATAACATTGGTAAGGACAATATGAAATATTTTTAAGCATACAAGGCTGTTCCTTCATGAAGATGATGGCATATTTGTGTTCCTAACTGAAGCCTGGTTGCATACTTCAGTAGAAGAGAACATATTTTGTAAGTTTATTATTTTATGCCATAGATCTTACTGTCCAATTTTTGACGAATATTTTCAAAACAATCAACACCCATGTAATCGATTTGTCCCTTCTCCCATGCCTCCTGTCGAGAATGAAGATTTAGAGCCATTGGATGGTCTTGGAATACACTGGATTTTCTTTCTTCTGGTAACTCAAGTTTTATCTTACCAAGATCATTTGAAGGGATATCCTAACAATAAAGAACATATATATATAAATTTTTTTAACACTTTTGTGAAAAAAGTATATTCTATAAGTTCTTAATTTGTGATAGGTACGCATAACTATATGCAAGCTTGATCTATTTAACAAGTAATTAATCACACAAATTTGTATTAAAATTGATGAGTTGATTAATGTTTGCTAACCCTCCATTACAGGTATTTTAAGGCATAATGTATGTACATAACACACAAACTAGAATACTTAAGCATACTTTAAATACCAGCTACTATACAAATGCAACATTGTAGAATCATAGATGTTCATATTCTCATTCTTTGTCAATATTTTCAATCAACCGAATGAAGTTTGGTAAAATATTTCAAAAGACACCATAATATTGTGATGTATAATATTTTAAAACATAAGAGAATACTGACATAGTTGGAATAGACTTATCCAGACAGTTCATCCAAAAAAAATTTCTTAAACTTATTGCTCTATTCATATTTGTCAATTCAAATACCAGAAATAAAACAGCATTTGTTTGAAAGCATGCCACACAGCATATCACAGAAATAGCTGATAATGGTTTAGCATTAACTGAAAAAAACAGTAACTAAATTTCAATACACTGTTCACTTTAATTAGTGGCCAATAACTGCACTGTGATCTTTATTTGTAAATGTAATCTTACATTTATTTGAAACTTGTTTTAGTCAGAAACATTCCTGACAATATTCTTTTTTTATAAACTAAGTCAGTCATGCTTTGTAGTGTTTGCAGGCTATACAAAATTCAAGGTGACTGTAAATGAATTAAGTACACTTGAAAACTAAATATGTTGTACACACAGTATACTATTCAAGTATAGATATTACCACAATCTCAAACAAAAATAGCGCTTTTCAACCAAAACCATAATACATTAAGCAACAAACTTCAGAAAGATATGCATCTGTGGTTGACTTCATTCTTTGAATAAATTAAATTTTTATGTAAACAGTTCATTGAATGACTACGAGCATCCTCTTGAATCAATATACTAATGGCAAGAAATAAATGTTTTAAAAGTTTTATTGTCATCACAGCTGTTGTTCAAAATAATAAGTTTATTTGTCACATAATGAAAAATAAATCTATTTTAGTGAACTTAATGAAATTGCTTTGAAAGTACCTTGGTGTCATCTTTGAAGAGCCAAATAAATAAAAGATCATATTTTTAACGGCTATCTGTTTCAAAAGTACTGTTTTAGTACAACTGAAAGCAATAATTCCTACTGTTATAACAAGACCAAATTCTACACTATAATATTAAAGTTGCCAATTAAGTATAGCTTCATGTTTATTAAAAATATTTTTATGAATTGTCAATAGACAGTATATATAAAAATCATAAATTTAATCTCATGGTTAATTAGGTAATTGTAACAGGTATCCACTTGTGAAATTTGGCTTTGTTGTTAGATTTTCTGTTATGACAAAATCATTTTTTAAAAAGCATTTCCACTTATTAATAACTAGTTAAGTAATAGGATAATCTGTTAACAAACAATTTTTTCTATAATAAAAAGGTTACATATAGCTTTGAGTACTTGTGGTTGAACAAACATTGTAATGAAAGTTTTAAAACAATCTTAAAAAAGATATACATGTGTATGTTCAGCAACACTTTAACCTCAAAAGATAGGGCCATTAAATAAGTATTATATATTGAAAATATACATCCTGTCACACTTTTCAAAGTTTAAGTAGTACAGGAAGTTTTCTAGGAATATATAAATATTTTAAATTTCAGGAAACTTACTCTAATCAATACAAAAAAAAATTAGTTGTTTACACAGTTTTATATATGTTGAAAAAATTAGACTGTAAAACAAGTTATATTCTTTTATTAATTTTATTTAGTATATTTATACTTGACTCTTAGATGTCCATGAAGGGTTCAGGTGTAAAAAGAAATTAGTGATTTTATATAAGAAACTAGAATTTTTTCTTTACAACACACAACATTATTTTATATCATTTAAGTAACTACTGAACAAAAACAACAATATCCGTTTAATCAAGCTATTAAGATATTATTTATTAAGATTACCTGATGTGGCTGAACATGTGACAGAAATAAATCCCACCAATACTGAAGGTGATCACTATAATATTGACTCTGATGTGGTTTTACAACTTTTCCTTCACTGACTTTGTACATCCAAGGTTTCATTTCACCCAGAAAATGAACAATTTTGACCTCATTACCAAACCTGAAGAAAAAGAAAAGGTTATTGTGCTTTCTCCTAATTTTGAGTAACTTTTCAGAACTTGGTCTTTCCTTTATGATTTTCATTACTGCTGCATTGTTTCAAATCTAAAAACTGAAATACAAGTGAATAGATTTAAAGTTTACAAGTTCTGAACATATCAACAAAAGGAAAATTATTACTTTATAAACAATATTTCACACTCACTTGCATAATCATTAATACACAACCCAAGAGCTGATGAATGAATAGAAAAATGTGAAGGATATAAAATAAAGAAATTAGGTTTTTGAAGATAAATCACCTCAAAATACTATGGCTGCATTTTATTTTCTTGGCAATGTTTCGAGCAAATGCTCTTTTTCAAGCCTGAAACAAGTCAGTCATTTAATGACAAACTACTGAGAGATTTTGAGAGGAAACAATACAAGAGAACAGAACATAATGCAAGACAGAACCATGAGAATTAAACAACATCGTAATAATAATAATATAACAAAGCTGAAGAAAAGTGCTTGTGACTAAAAATAAGGTAATACAAATTATTAAAAATATAAAAGCAGACAATAAAAACAAGTTGAAAAAACATTGAAAGAAATAACTTAAACAATTTTAAAGGAAATAAATGAAGGTTATTCTAAAAATTATAAAAAGCTGAACTTTTCATTAATACCCAAAGGACTTAAACAACACACTATGAAAATGATTTCTTTTTTTGATTTGGATTCTTCAATTGGTGTTGGAGAGGGCATATTGTAGGACAAGTACTTTAAAGTGCGCAAGGGAATGATTAGCCTTGTTGAAGTACTGGGTTACAGGCTTATCTTAATCTTTAATCAAGATGCTACGTAAGTGTTCTTATGTGTGTGTTCAGCAGGCATATGGCTGGTTTTTCTCTTACAAAAATTTGGTCTTATAAATAATACAATATATTAAACATTTGGATATACAGGTGAAATGGCTATTTATACGCTGACTTAGGGTCTCTAACAGATGTTTTTTTTTTTAATTTCGCACAAAGCTACACGAGGGCTATCTACGCTAGCCGTCCCTAACTTAGCAGTGTAAGACTAGAGGGAAGGCAGATAGTCATCACCACCCACCACCAACTCTTGGGCTACTCTTTTATCAACGAATAGTGGGATTGGCCATCACATTATAATGCCACCATGGCTGAAAGGGCGAGCATGTTTGGTGTAACAGGGATTTGAACCCGCGACCCTCAGATTGTGAGTCGAGTGCCCTAACAGAGGTAATGGCAAGGATTGCACCTGCTCCTCTGACAATGGTACATATCAACTTGAATGACAAGCTACTGGGACATTTTGAGAGGAAACAATATAAGAGAACAGAAAGTAATGTGAGATAGAACCATGAAAATTAAACAACATTGGAATATTTTTCAAGCCTGATGGTTGTATGATGTGTGAAAGTTGACTATACATGAGTAAATCTTTAATGTTAGTAACTCATTTATGAGAACTTAAGAGGTTAATAAGGGAACATGTAACTGATGGTATGATCCTGTGTTATAATGTGAAAGTTGTCAAACAATAAATGTTACCTGTGTGTTGAATAGGTGAAACAAAAGTGTAAGGGGAATGTGTTTATGATCAATGGAAGTAGAACTGTGTTAGTTGAAGAGTGGTTGGATGTGTGTCATTGGAATTTTTAAATTGTCTAGGGTGTTGGTGTTATAATTACTGATATGATTCAAACTAAGTAACTTCTGAAAAGCTGAATTTGGACATTTATTATTTGTCTGGAGATTATTTTTAGTATGGTGAAGAAGAAAAGTAGGGTAACCATGTTTTTTCAAGAAATGGAACATATCAATAAATTTGGTATTAAATCTTGGTCTTCACTGCAGAACTTATGTAATCTGGTGAGTTGGGATTTGGGAATGCTTATCATGATATATTGAGGAAGACTGGAGTCAAAATGCAAGTTGTTATATGTGTACATCAATTTGTAATGCACAAATTTCGTGAGATTGTCACCACCAGTCATGGAAATATTTATTTCAAGAAATGAAATGGTTTGGTAGGAAGTAGAAGATGTATTCTGGACTGACCTCCATTAAACTTTATCCCGAGGAAAGTTTGTCCATCTAAGCATTGGTATGAATCTCACCTCGCTTGCTCCAGTCTTTATACTTTACTATATTGGTCAAAGCAAGTTAAATTTTTTTGATTCTCTCCACCTACGTCAATGTGCCCCCTATCCCAAATCTGTATATAAGTTCACCTTTATTACTTCCTATTCACTTTTTGAGTTGGTCCAATTAGCAGACCCAAAACCAAGTAATGGAGAAGAAGGGTAGGAGAATGTGAGAAGAGGTAAATATTATCAGAAATAAATTTTTGGTATAGGAAAATGTTAACTTCCAATACACACTTACCTCCACTATAGCTAGAATCCCACATTGATAAGGTGGAGGAGCTAGTGAGGGCAAGATCCACACAGAAAGCATCTGAATAGAAATGGTGTGGGAAAATGAGAAATAGTAATAGCACACCAGTGGGATCCACACTACTTATGGAACAGATATGCCACAGAGGCAAAAACACTAACATCATTAGAAGAAGATGAATTCATCCAGGCCCCAACCAGGCAGAGGAGGTCCTACGTCTCATCACTGGAATTATAAGGCTGTGATCCCAAATCTAGATCCAATCAGTAGTGGCTAGGGCATGAGGACCACTTTAAATTTTGTCTTGTTTAGTAATATGCTATTATTAGAACCCAACCTGAAAGTTACAGAATGTTGCATGTTGAGCCACCAGAATTACGAAGAGAAGGCAAACAACACAAAAGTGGACAAACCCTCACCCCAACCTGAAGAAGTGCAAAATGCAACAAACCGAACTCAGAATTATGGGACCTGTCATGCCTAACTCCATCTGAAGAAACGGAGATTACCTGGCCTGGGATTACGAACCAAAATCCTGACTCCCCAACCTGAGAGGCAAGGCAACACCTCCTTTCCCCAGAATTACAAGAAGGATGTTGAACAAACTAAGGTCCAACCAATGATACAAGAATTGATGCTCTGCATGTAGAATTATGAGGAGTTAAGGATCCTCTTCCATGATCATCGAAATGAAGAGAGTGACTAAAAATAAGGGCCATGCTCAACTTGACCGAATAGAGAAGAGTCATCTCTGAACCGGAATTATGAGGAGGCATCCAAGTAAGCTGGTCCTACTCCTACTATATCTGGGAAAAACATCCAGGGTTATTGGTAGGAGGGCACTCAACTTAGCCCTCTTCTTCTTGAGTGGAATAAGGAGTTCAAGCATCACTCAGGAGGATAAACCTTTGTCCACCACTCCATTGACTAAAAACCTGCAAATCATAAGGACTCCCATGCTCCACTAGGAGAAGTGGAGGATACTTGCTTTTCTCCAGAAACAGTGGAACAGGTGAACCACGTCTCCTATTTTGAAAAGCAAACCGATCCCAATTTATTTAAGTTAAGGGTCAGCAGAGATGGGTAAAATTCCCTTTAAATCTTTCAAAATGGGCTCAGTCAATTTGACTAACCACATGACCTTTTTGTACTCATTTAAAGTCTTTATAGTTTTGATGTTACTAACTTTAAATATAGTATGTATATCTTCACAAAATTTGGCAGACAGTAAAAATTACAAGTCTTTCATGTACAAAAAATCATATTTTTTAGTGAAGTATTTTTATTATACTAAAAAAAAGATTTGTCTGTGAATATATCAAGTATTTTTCTTACTAGTACGCATGCAAAGTGATTTTCACGTTAAGATTAACAATACTTCTCTTCATCTCAGAAATCTCAAATTTCATTTGTATAATCTCTAAAACCACCTAAATACATTTCCAATCTTTGTTTTCAGTAAAACTTTCTATTTTATCTGTTATTTTCTATACTCTAACTCTATACAAGATTGGCCAATTTGACTAACCTTGTAACCACCAAAAGAAAATTGAAATAAATCTAAATTATCCTACTTTTTTCTTTCTAGAATGACTTCAAATTGTAACCTGAAACTACATTTGTTTATCCCATGTAGCTTTAAGCTCATAACAGTATACATCTATTCAAACTTAAATTTTATTGTTTTATTGCTCTATGAACCACATCTAACTACTACCATTCATGTCACTGTAAGTTACAAACAACTTATTGAATGCGGAGCTCACATTACGCTATCAAATTACATTACCCACAAGCTACTACAAGCTGCTTGTGTGCGTGCATGCCTCATGAAACATTTTTATTGTACTATTATTTATTTTACCTAATCTAACTTTAACTAAACTAAAGAGACCCCTATTTTTACATTTTAGTTACTTTTATACTAATAAATAAAGAATAAACATGAAAAACAAGAAAAAGTATTTACCTGGGTCAATTTTTTTTTATGCGACTGTCGATGACACTTAACCCTACTTTTTTTTTTATATACTAATGGTAGTAATACACTAAATAATATTTATTTAATTAAATAATGCACCAAAGAACACAGAATAATAATATGCAAAAAACAAACAATTTTCCCTTACTATCAGAAGTTTTCTGGCTTTCCAACTATGCGACAAGAGTCGTTACAAATTTATCCAAGCTAGTCGTTATCTTTCCCACGGGAACAAAGATTGTAGTAACAGATAAAATTACAATTCTCTGTTCAGAAAACAATGTAACATGATACATCATCTGATAGATGAAAACCCTGGCTTTCCATTGGTTATACATAATATAGTATTAAGAATAAGAGAGAACTATTAACAAATCCTGAAAGAGAGTATGTGACAGGTGGGTGTAGCAAGGAATGTAGGAATCTGATTTCCTATTTGATGGCTCTGTAGCCGAACAAGATTGAAGGCCATAAAAATGATGGTGTGTCTGAGCAATGACGATTTTATAGTATAATTTGCGTTAAATTTTGTACTTAATGTAGGAGTGGTGAATAACATAGAGAAGAGGGGATGCCTATAGAAAATATGTCACATTTCTCACACTAGGGGAAATTCAGGATTTTTTTAAACTATTGCCTAATATAATTAAGAACTTAAAACTTATATACTATTAAAATATGGATTATTAACTACCATTTTATACTATACTTACTGGTTTGACATAAACAAAATGTAGTTAAATTAAATTTTGAATGTAAGTCACTAAAACTTTGTGACATTTGCAGTAAAGGATGCCCGTGCAGAAAGAGTTATGCTTTACTCGTGATAGTCCAGGAGTTGGGTTCCAGTAGTGTAGTTGTCTTTGTGTTATAATTGTTTACCACCCAGAAAGCACACAAGGTGGTCTTATGGAACATCCCATCTCAACAGAGCTTGTTGCTACCAGGAAATTTGTTATCAGTCAACTGGAAGCTAATGAAGATTTCAAAGGAAGCATACCTGACCAGGCAACACCCACCACTGAGTGGGATCTAAATTAAAATGACAAAAGGGGCCCTGAAAAAGAAGAGAAATAAACACAAAATATTACTGAAATCACTTTGAAAAAATATTACTTGGAAATTTAATTTTTGTTATTTTGTAGAATAAAGAAAATAAACAACAAACTCCAGACCCCAAGAAGACAAGTCTAAAAAAGAAAACTAAAGCCATTCATCACTGAAGAGAAACCTGCAGCAAGCATGTAAAACTGTCACCGTAAAAGTCTTCTGTCAAGAAAAGTGAATAAGAAGTAATAACAGGGAGCATATATATGAATCTGGGATAGGGGACACATTGACATAGGTGGAGAGAATCATAAGATTTAACTTGCTTTGGGCAATATAGTGGAGTATAAAGGCTGGTGCAAGGGAGACAAGATTCATACCAATGCTTATATGGGCAAAGAAGAGAAACTTTCATCGGGATAAAGCTATAGTGTAAGCAAGGTAAATGTGTATCAAATCTATTATTTTTCAATAAAGAATAACACTTTTAACATATAAAAACATTACAGTTTATATCAATAAACTTTATGAACATTTTGAGCTCTCTACATTGAATCATTTTGATGCAATAAGTTACTTATGACTAAAGAGCACAATCCAAACACTTTTCCCATGCAGTACTTTCCAGGAAAAAAAACTTTTTTTGTAAATGTTTAGATTTTTTTAATTTTTTAGAATTAGGTATGAATACTATGATTAGTAATTACTAGCACAAACAGTTGCCCATAGGGCAGCATTTTTTCTGATAGTAAAAATAATTCAAAAAGGAGAAAATAATATTTCTCCAATCCTTTTATATAACTTTCTGGAATAATATATTTTTCTTCAGATTAATAAATAAGTAAAAACAGTTTGGATTTTACAAAAATGTAAGCAATAATTAAAATTATTTCAGTTAATTATTTTAATACTGAAATAATATTTCTTAGTGGATGTAGCAATTAACCCTCAATCTAGATAAGTAAAATACCCAGATTACACACTTCATGAGATAAAACAGTGGAATCAAAAAGAATTTCCTTTTCATAAATATTTAATAGTTTGAAGCTCATATTCAGACTAAAAATGACCTTAGATTAATAAATAATTGATTCCGAAATGTATAATCAAAATGCAAATCTTGAAATTTGCATAAATATATTCAAACGTTAACAAACATCAATCACAAAATATGAAATATTTATTTTCTTTCAACTACAAGTATCATTGTCTGGACAACAAAAAAGAATCTTGATAGAGATGACCCTCACATATTCTATATATCATTAATCTTCGTTACTCCCAATTACAACCATACCAATCACCTTCTACCCTCCCCATTTATAACTACTATAATCCCCCATTCCCCAGTTATAGCTACTCTTACCCCTTCTTTCCCAATTACAGCTATGTTAATTCCCTCTACCCTAAGAAAGTTTTACTTTCAGGTAGTGGGTTACTGGAGAAAAATAAACCAAGTTTTCATCTTGAAAATGTTTTAAATTTCAATAACTTCTGAAAAGTTTTATAAAACTTAGGAACAAGATTTCAGCTGTAGTGTAAATAAAAAAACAAACAATGTAGGATGTACATTTCTGATAGTTAAAAACACATAGACAAAATAAAGCCTTAACATTTTTTTAATGTAGAGAATAAATTACAATTTTAATGTGTTTTTTAACAACATATTCCAATGTTAAATTTAACCTACAATACAGTGATAAATTCTGCCCATAGCAACTGTTGATAGATGATTTTTCTACTGATGAGTTTAATTTGTTTCTCAAAAAACACAACAACAAAATTCTCATTCATATTTCTGTTACTCACATGTATGTGTCTGATAATTTATTCATTTATTATGGAAAATAATATTTAAGTTGTTGCTTGCTAGATCTTTCATAGCCTTAACTTAATTGAGGATAACATTAATAATAGGTAATCTCATCTAATACTTTAAAAATAGGGCAATAACATTGAAATAAATAATTTTCGACTTTGCAATGAATTATGGAGAACAAAGTATACTTCTCATCATCATATCTTACTTTATGAAAAAAAGATCTATTTTTAAAATAATGATAGAAATATATGCACAAACACATACCGTTTAAATGCAGGTAGGTAGGTATAACATGCATTAGAGTTCATGTTGTAGAGGAAAGACAGATGACGAGAAATATCTTTTGTGGCCCAGTCTTGGAAGAAAAGATTCAACAGCCCTTGGTCACCACCTAAAATGAATGTTAACATTTTCAGGAATGTTTACACAAATAGATATTATTACGCGTGTTAAATCTGTATTTGATAATAAACAATAAATCAACAATCTAAACCACAGAAGCATAAATTAACCCTTTTTGGGCCATGGAAGTGTCACTAACATCTCTCGAGCTTCCTTTCTTATAGTGCAAATATTTAACCAAATTTCATGAAACTTGGAACAAACTTACTAGACAATTATCTAGTTTTGGATTTAAAAACTTCATATAATTTGATTTATTTTTTCTATAATTTTTTATGTTATCAAATTTTCAGAATTTTGTTGAGACACTGCTTGGAAGAAACACTAAAAATACTTTATTCCATTTTACAATTTCATTATTTTAGTGTTGATCAGAAGTTTCATTTTATATATCCAATCACTTTCAATTTCACTGATATCCAATAAAATATCTATTTTGATAATTTATCTTGCTCACTGCAGTAGTCACCAATTCTGACTCTAAATCATAAAAGCATGCCAAAAAATCTGACTTGGCAAAAAGGTAACAGGTCAGGCTAGGTAACAATGATTTTGGTAACAATATTCTTGGTTAAAATCAATATGTAGTTAATAAACATAATTTATTTTCAATAAATTATAATGTGTTTATATCTGTAGATTGTTTGAATATGACAAATTCAACAATAATATTCAATAAATAAGTATTCAAATTACACTTCAGCTTCTAGAGTATTTTGCTATTGACTACCGTACTTTTTAAACTTAATAAAGCTTACCTGATATCTCGTCGTAGAAGAAAATTTCATTAGCTTTAAAACAAATATAATTTAAGATAAAAAACATTTTCAGTAATGAAAAGAACATCTAAGGACACAATACAAAAACTCTAAGACCCATGATTTGTTCCTATGTTTTCTAAACTTCAAACTAGATTTCATTATTCTCTGTTGTGCAAGTTAGGTTTTATCTCTTTCCCACAATAAATTACTTCTCATACTTTATTCACTCTAAATTGACACAAATAGTTTATAACCTGCATTTAACCTTTGTCATTAGCTATTTTAAAAACACAACTGTATTAGTAATTGTTTTGACCACATAGCATAAGGTACTAAAAGGGTGGAAATGTAGGCAGTCATAATAATATCAGAGAATACAAAAGAAAATCATGCAAGAAAGAATATGCTGGGAACCGTATTATCAAGGATTGACAGTTTTCTTAGAATATATAAGCCTATGATTTGGGATAGACAAGAATAATTCTAAAAATCAAAAAGTTCTTTGTTTACAGGTGAGGCTCTTTAGAGCTGTGCAAAAATGTAAGTTTGAACTTTTATTTCATTTTTCTTTTTGAATTACAGTATATAAGCATTATAAAATGACAACTTGTCAATTCTAAAATATTTTTAAGAAAACTCTTTTGAAATAATTAGAATTGTCATTTTTACTTGTATTTTCTAAATGGATAATGCAGATGTTTGTTTGGCATATAAAGGTGCTTGCTTGTCTAGAAAGGGTTTATCCACATTAAAATAGATTACGTTCAACAACAAAAATTATAGTCACGTATATACTTGAATTATCTTGTTGTTCAGAGGAAAATAAAAGAACAAACACGCATAAAGTTATAAAATTACTAAAATTCAAAGATTATTTCTGAATAGAAGTTATTTTTTATATCAACAGAATAATCTGCTGATCTGAAAAACAGAAAATCGAATCACTGTCCATTTGTTCCACTGTCACTTAGGATTACTTATGTGACACAAAATTGCTGTCACCTATGTAATATCTAATTAATGCTATTAGATACTTTATTTTACCACTGTGTTAAGATCTACATTAAAGAAAAAGTTTAGGAAAAATTCAAATGAAGATTGTTAGGTGTCAGTAATAACATAACCACTTTCACCTGTATTTCCAGGTAGAAATTTTGTGCACTTGTGTTACCACTTACAAACAAAATATATATACAGTATTTACCATCAAAACTTCCTTTCTCCTTAGCACACTTTACTAATGCCTTATACGTTTCATCTGATGGTTTAAAGACAAAAACACCAGAGTTAAAACAATCTGGCCAGCCAATATCAGGAGCAGCTGAAAGTTCTTCTCTGTTAAAAAGTTCATCACAATTTCTTAGTACCTATAAATATATCAGACAGCTCAGTCCTCATATTTTTAAGTGTAACTTGAAAGTACATTAAAATCACAGTTGATGAAAGAATATATGTTTTAAGCATACTCTATTCAGATATATGGAAAACTAAGTGTTATATTGTTAAAGTTAAATATGGATTAACAGTATTTACACATATATTATTGGGTGTTATATCATTGCAGTTGAATATTAACAGTATTTAGACAGACTCAAATTATTTCAGCAACTTCCTCCTATCCTTAGACAGTAACCACGGACTCAGAAGAAGCTGAAGCTTTTCCAGCATGATTCAAAAAATGCTAGTATTTTCCCAACCCAAGTCAGCATGTTGATACTTCCTGAGCCCAAGTAAGTAGATATTGAAATTTTTCCAGCATAAAACTGGTAACTTCTGACAATTTTCCTTTCCAGCATGAGTTAGTATACGATGATCACTTTCTAGCCCAAAGGTAAATAAAAAGGACTGAAATGTAGTCTACACTGAAAGTTAAATACTATAAGTAGCCTGACTAAAAGTATAGTACCAGAAGGAAAATTTCTGTTTTCTGACATAGCAATAACAAAAGGTATGATTTTTGTTAGGTACTCACGACTGTTTAAGTTTAATGCAAGTATTATGATTTAGATGGTTTAAGTATAAGGCGAGTGTTAAATTTAGTTATTTTTAGAAGTGATAATTTACTGCAGGTTTGTTTACATAACTGTGTGCTTTTTGTATTATTGCTTCATGTTACTAGAACATTCAAAGTTTTTCTCATTGTTTTAATTGAGTATTATAGCACCATAATATCTTGTAGTGTGTAGAATGTTTTAGGCCTCTGTCAGGCTATTAATGTGTGTCCAAAATGTAGTTGGAGTTAGTTAGTTAGAGGGTTGGATAGATCTAGACTGTGTGATTGTGAGTTCAGAAATAAAGAGCATATAGTGGCAATTTTTAAAGTGAAATTATCACAGACTGTATTGTAATAACAAAGTAGAGAAGAATAATTTATCTTGTCAAATTGTGTTTTAAAGTAACTGAACTAGCCTCTGTGGAATTAGACGAAAAAGAGAATTATTTAAAGCTCTGTTTACAACAGTGTATTGAACATCTGTATGTACATTTGAATTGTTTTAATATATTATTTTAAAACAAGTGGACTGTGTGCTGTTTGTTTATTGTTGCAATTTATCATCAACAAGTCACAAGCATCTACTGTAAAGAATCTGGCCCATACTTAAAACCTGATAATTTTATACCATTCATCTGTCATAAAGTAGAACAAAGCAACTAAGAAATAAGAAGATTTACCATTATTATAAAGTAAGAAAAAAAAAGGTATGTAATTATGTTAAAACAAGTGAAGCCAAAAATAAGATTCTGATAGTATTGTTTGAAGGACTTTTCTACAAAGCATTTAAAACTTCAAGGATTTACTTGGGGTTTCCTTACTTATGGAAAGTTCAAGCATAATAATCATTGTCACTATCTTGTAAATAAAGGTGAGAATACTTAGTAGTGTGACTAACAACAACATCCAGAAAGGATGTTACATTCAATAACAAGAATAACCAGAATGAACTAGTAGCAACTAGTCCTACTATAATAAAGAAAGAATGCATTATTTCAAAGAACAAAAGAATCAATAACTATAGAAAAAAAAATCCCTACAATAAATATCTTATGATACTCTTTACTGTCTCTATTTTATTATACATGAAATATGGAAAATTTTCAATCTAAACCATGTCTTGAACTGTTAAAACTTACTAAAGTATCAGCATCTAAGAAGACACATTTCTGGAACTGAATAAGTTTCCAACACTGTAGTTTAGTTAATGTGACTCCTAGCTCTGGTCGAGTCAAAATGGTTAAATTGGCTTCATCCTGACTATTAATTTCACCAACTTCCTGAACCAGGTCAAAGACAGAAGCTAACTGTGACCTGAAAAATGCAAATAATTTCCGTATTAAAAACACAAAATGCAAAAGATAAATCACAAGGTTAGTTTAAACCAATGCTTTCTTAAGTTGATAAATCAGAATAACAAATTATTCAATGCTTGAATATTATTATATTCAGCATCTGCAGTCTACTGCTATAAATGCTAGCTAATCCTAAAAAATACTAGAATGGTTCTCGTGTGCTTAAAATACATGTGACTCTGATCTTTGACTTCCTTCAAAATATTTTTCTAATTTTCATAAGGTATTTCCAGACTCATAATTTTACTAGCTTCTTTCAACCAATAAAGATTCCAGAAATTTTCCAGGTTAATGAGAACTAAAAGAAAGAGAAAGGTTTTAATTTAAATCCAGTTTTAGCTATGTATATAACACTAGAGTAATTTTAAATAATGTTTCTAGTTGTTGGCTAAATCGATAAACTTAGTACCTCAGTTTAACTACAAACTTCCTTCTAAAACATTTACTAATAGAATTTTTTGCTTCAAATTATAGGCATTTAAAAAAATCATTACAATGTTCATGGATATAGTTAGATTGAACATGTTTCTTGTAAATTCATTGTGATACCATTGTAAGAATATAACAAGATTTAATCCAAAACTTACATCCAGTCTATGTTATTGATAATTTACATGCTATGTTGCTAGACTGACAAATTTTATCAATTTATATTAATGCTGTAATTCACCTTATCTTTAGTGCAAAGCATGACAATCTTTTTGGGATAAGACCTCATGAAAATTTCAAGGACAGTAGACTTGACTGACCCAATAAAGTTTAAAGCAAGGAAAGAATACCGAAAGAATTTTCACTAAAACTTCTAACACTCAATTAATTTTTTGAAAAAATACAAAACTTTTATTGATCTAAAAGTGTGGTAAGGTCATCATATCAATGACTAAGGGGGTCTACAAAACTTAACCTTCTTATTAGAGATAATAAAATGAATCCTTTTGTAAACTTAAGTGCAGCCCAATAAGAGTACTAGAAACAGGATTTAAGATGTAACTTGAATGCAAACATTTTAAGAATTTGGACCAACATCTTTCACCAATCAGAAGAACTGTTGCCAGTTATAGGGTTTTTATCACTTTATACCTTGGTGAATTATGGTATACCTGCTTCTTTATAGTCCTTGTGCTGGGATGTTATGCTTCAGGCTTAAAATTATGTTTTCTTATATTTGCAAATGTATATATTTATCCATGTTAATTATAATTATAAGAGTGCAGTTTCAGTTACCTTTTTTTTCTGGGTATCTCTGAATAACTATTAAAGAATAATTCTGGCTTAACACACACTGTTCAACTCGGAAAATGTTGAGAGAAACTAGAATACCCGAACAATGGGTAGAACAGTAAAACAGTTTTTATATCCCAGTGAATGTTATGAATAACTGAGGCATATTTAACAGTGAATAATATATTATGGGGAAGGAAAAGTGAGTAAAAATCTCATAAGATTGCAAGAAATGTGTGCCACCAAGTCAGCAAGCATAATTTAAACAACATTAAAACCAGAAATTAACCGTTAATTAGTATCCTTATCATTGCTTTATCAGTCAATCCAGCAGTCCAGTTAGGGTTGATGCATCCAAAAATCTCTCAACTACTATACAGCATAATAATTGAAAGTAAATTATTAACAAAGGTTTAACATAATAACATTAACTACATGATAGGGTATGGATAATTTCTAGTTATATATAGTGGACAGTAATATTAACAACACCCCTTTGAAATCTTTCAGGTTACCACAATGTCACATGACTCACACATCTTGTATTCTATCTTACTATTTAAAATTCTATTTCATGGATCCAAGTAGAATACAAGCATATATTTCTGTGCTAAAAGACATTCACAAATTTAAGTATGATAAACATTTCAGTAGTTTTTATTAAACACTATTTATTTTCTAAAAGTGTATATGTATTACAATATCCAAAAGATATGAACAGTTCAACATTATCTTTATTAAATGTTGTCTGTAAGAGTTTCTTGAAAACATTTTATTTTATACTATACTGTAGAATTACTTCTCCAAACAACACTACAGGCAACTACTTAAACACATTTACAAGCATCCCAATAGATAGCTAAGAAAAATACATGGTTACTTTTTGGGACTTACAAGCTTAAATGTATTTTAAAGAGAAAAAGGGCTGAACAACCAGGAAACTGGGCAAAAGTTTAACTACTAAAGGATGTGTTCAGTACACAGTTTATGCTTTATTGATGTTTATTACCTGTATAATTAACTGTAAGAGAAGTTTACAAACATTTGAAGTAGGTGTTTGACAACTTGTCAGAATTCATTATGCCATTTTCATCACCCATGTTTCTTTTATTTCCTTGACAACTTTTTAGATTTAACAATGACAAATTCCACAATTTTGGCACTCAGGTTATTTTGCAGATTATTTTTACTTTCCATAAAAAGCTTCATGTGTGTGTATGTATGTCAGGGAAAGAAGTAACGAAATAAAACTACACTCACTCGAGGGAAAGCTATCAGGAAGATTACATTCCCTCATTAATTGTTTTTTATTGAATCCATGCAATTTGTTCACTTTCATTGGTCATAACTAAAGGAATATGGATGGACTATACATTCCTCATTGGGAAAGCTAACTAAAGAAATGAAATTCTTCAAGCAAAGTTCAATTCCTCATGAATGCAGAAATGTAATGTTTCGATCTCTGTATATATGAATGTGTGTGTGTGTGAGTGTATACAAACACATATACAAATTTTAGTTACAACCAAAAAAATTAGGAAAAATTGGAAAAGAAGGCAGTGTTGGAAAGCCTGCCTTTTAACACCATCACTTGAAATAACAATGAATATCTACATTAATGTTCGGGAATATCAAAGATATATTAAGTTTCAAATTCACCTCATATCTGCAGTGACACCAGCTGTGACTAGGATAACCAGACTTCGTGAAGTTTGGACAATGCGCAAAGAGTGACCAAGGACAAGAGCTCCAAGACTGTAGCTGTCATCAGTGGCTAGGGTAACAAAAGCTTCATCTGCCACTACAAACATGAATATAAAAGTAACTTTCAATGTTATTCCACTCAAAAACTATGAGATTGTACACAGCCGGGGTAACAATGACTATTCTCTATTAAAATTAGTCAGTAAAAGTTTGACTTTTTTAACTTAAATATTTGATGAAAATATCTAGATCATCTAAAAGTATGTTTAAAAATACCTTGCACTGTTTTTTTGTTCAAATTTTGAAATCATGTCACATGTGAAATATCTCCCTGCAATCCTATATACATACATATATATATATATATATACATATACACATGGTTTGTCTGAGCTTGAATACATACTTCTTGAAAAAACAAAAAATACCTTATCAGATTCTTTAAAAAGATAATAATTACTTACTAATACTGTGCAGAAGTGAAAAGACAGACTTAGCACTAATAAAATATATGTGACAGTGAAATAAAATTCTTTTTAACACTAACAACAGAAGTAAAACTAATAAATTTAAATTTAATCACACTGGAAGAAAAACATTATTCTTCATGGATGACCCTTTTATAACTCAGATATCTTATTACAGATTTCATTTGTATCTTTTCTTATTACACTAGACAACCTGTACGTGTGTGTGTGACGTTTTCGCAATAAATGTATGAATCATAAGTTTTTTGACAACCATAAGGTTCTCCATAGATTTTGTCAACATCACTAACTGGAAGTCAAACAAGAAAGTTTTCTTAACCTGACAACTAGAATATATCAACCCAAGTTTATTTTTTGTCAAAGGATATTGGTATGACACCTTTAGACATAAACTAATTCATTTAAGTTAAAAACACTTCTGAGAATTAAAATGATCAAACCTTCATGATTGAATGTTACCTCAACTTCATACACAGCAAGTGAATCATAAAATAAATACAGCAGAAAAAATATAATGTCACATCTAGATCAGATAGTTAATGAGTGAAAATTTTTAAAGTTCACATGTTAAATTAGGAAACGAATAGAATAGCTAGTTTTTATAGATAATAAATTTATATTTAACAATGAAAGGGAATTGTTAAGAAACTTCCTACAACAATTAATGTTATTAAAAGGGAAACTGTAGAAGTATCGATATATATTAATTACATATTCATAGTATATGCAGACATATAGACCAAGAATGTGATGGGACTGAAGATGAAAGAGGCTTTGAAATCACGTGGTTCTAACTATGAAGGCATAAAAATCAAGGAAACCTTAACTGTCAAGAAACTAGAACCAAAGTTGAATATTCACATTGCCAAAACCTTTTAAAATGTTTAGTAAATACATCAAAATCTTAATAAATTATCATTTTCATGTGAAACAATTAAGCTCTCAGCACGACACCCATCAAAAATGAGAAACTACGTTATATACTCACGTGCATACTTTGCCTCAATACCATCCCTTTGAAAAGAGGTGACATCGTTTCTTTGACAGCCCAAAAATCGCCAAACAGAACAAAAGACAGTATCTACTAGATTTAACCCTATATTCAATAACATTTTCACTTTTAAGCTCACGCTTGAAAACTAACGTTCACTTCTTCACAAATAAAACTTATCCTGTACTGTAGAGTAGCTAGATCAAAGACGCATTACACGACATAAAATCCGCAAAGTCAAGGTCACTTTAACAAAGATATGGTATCGAATAAGGGGTGTCGTAATATCTTTTATGCCATGTTACCTCTTCCCTGCCCAAAAATAGAAAGTTTTTTGATTGATTAAATCGTTGTTAAACAACCGACAAAGGTTCAACGGATCAGCTGCTTCTATTTCATATTTTCAAAACAAGAGTAGGTGTTTGTGGATGTGAATACAACGCGTTTTCCACGATGTCTTCCCGAAATCAATACATGTAAATACAATCCACGATGCGGTGCGCAATGAGAACTTAGCGTAAACTTTGCTTTCAAATATAAAACTATAAAAAATCGTGGTGGAATTACATTACATGTAAGGTTTTTACTAAGTATAATTGTTAAACTCTTTACAGCTTTCACACCTTATTTCTGTTTTTACTAGATTTATAATACAAATAACATAGCGAATCAGTCTTTACATTCCATCCGCAGGTATACGGGTTATCACGACATTGTATTTCTAGTCTAAAAAAGGTAAGATAGTTGTTTAGTAACCTAGAGAATCAGCAAATTTTATAAATACTCTATTATAATTTAGTTTATTCATCTAATATTTATACGTTTAGGAAACAAACTGATGAATATGTAAAAATACAACTCTTCCAAAAAACAGCCTAACAAAAGCTACTTATGTACTTACAATTACATTTAAAAAGTGTGAAATAATCGTAGTATTTGGCCTAATTTTAATGTAAAACATCCGCAAAGTAACGAATATAGTAATTCATATTCATATTTTATATATATGATGACCTTCAAAACTGATATTCAGGCCATCATCATATAGATTTCCTTTTAATAAGAATGCTATGCTATGATGGACACCAACATCAATTTAAATATCCCAAAGAG
>NW_013666382.1:123844-131564 GCF_000517525.1 Limulus polyphemus | reverse complement strand
ACTGCCTCCACAACATCCAAAGGCTAACCACCCTGTTAGAGAAATAAACTGTTTTAGTTGAAGATGACTCCTATCCAGCCAAAATTTATTTGTGTCCCATAGTCATACTATTCTTATTGTTAAATATGAAAAAAGATAATGCATTAACACTATCAATTCCCTTTACAATCTTAAACACTTCAATAAAACCCCTGCCCCCAACTCTTCTTTTTTCATGAGAAAACTATTTGAGAGATTTTAACCTTTCCTCCTATGACAACCTCTCCATCCCAGGCAACATTCTATGAACCCTTTCCAACAACTTAATGTCTTTCTTAAGGTAAAGAGTCCAAGACTGAACACAGTATTCCAAATATGGCCTAACCAGTGACCTATACAATGAAATTATAACATCTCTAGATTTGTATTCAATATTTCTGTAGATACAACCTAAAATACTATTTAATCTACCACCAGCAACAGCACACTGCTTGGATGGGTTTAGAGACTGATCTTTCTTTCATGACACTGTTAAGGTTATTCCCATCCAAATTATGTTTATAATTCAAATTATGATGACCCACTTGTATTTTCTTGCATTTATTATAATTAAAACCCATTTGCCATTTACTTGCCCAACTTACTAAATGATCTTGATCCTTTTGTAAATCAGCAGCATCTTCTTCACAGCTAGCAACACCCAAGACCTTAATATCATCTGCAAATTTAAGTAATTTATTGACCATTCCCTCATCTATGTCACTGATGTAAATCAAAAAGAGTAAGGGTAGTAAGACTGAGCCCTAAGGTACCCCATTTGTGACATTAATCCAGATTTATTGAACTCCATTTGTAACAACCCTCTGCTTTCTTCCATCCAATTTGCTAACTTATCTCAGTTATTACAGTTGGAACCTCATTATATTTAGAACTTGGTTATAAATACAACCTTCCTATGTCTATTCAAACACTACATTAACCTTTACATTTAAAGCTGTGTTTGATATACACATTTTTTAAAACTAGAAACCACAACTGTAAATATTATAATTGTCAATACAAGCTAAAATCTGTGGGGGTAATGTGCACTGGAGAGTCCTAAGAAACAGTGCAATAGGTGAACCAAGTTCCCTAAATTTTTAAAAGCAAACTGATCCCGATTTATTCAATCCAATGATCAGCAGGAGTGGGCAGGATCCCCTTACGCTTTACTCATGATAGTCCATGAGTGGCAGTCCAGCATAGTACAGTAGTTCCACCCAGTCAACTTCTAGGTGGTCTTATGGAACATCTCATTTTTACAGAGCTTGTTGCAACCTAGATAAAGTATACTGAACTAATGGTTGCTAATGCAGAATTGGTTGGATAAAAGCATACCTGCCTGGGCAACACTTGCCACAGAATGGGATCCTGTGAAAACAAGGTAAGGGACCCTGGAAGGTTGCTAGGTAATTACTCACCCCTCTGTAATCTAGCAGAAGTGGTTAAGATAGCTACAGGAGGTTGGCAAAAACCCTAAGGGGAAGATACTGCCAGATCATGCAAATAACATGAGATAAAAGTATTGGGGAGGTCCACATTCCATCCTGCACAATGTCCTGATGCAGGTAATTCAACCAGGCTTCTAAGGACATAGAAATGTGATGAATATGATTAAATGAGACTCACAGAAGATTGCTTGCCTTCAAAGAGAGCCCAGAATAAGAAATATGAAACAACTGTAACTGGGGTGAATCCTGGGAAACTAAATGATCCCAATGAATAAAAAGTCATTGTCTAGCATTAGTTCAGGCAAGAAAACCTTCAAGACCATCACTGGACATAACAAATGATCAAAATCTGATTGGCCATAGAAGTGAGAAATAGTGATCAGATGAATTGGTAAAAAGGATTTATCCCCTTCCATGGCTGACAGTGTCTTAGGGAAGAAGAATTGGTTTGAGCATATAGGTAGAATGATAAAGCATCCTGTGGACTATCGGTGCAAACCACTCCAACTGGCAATGTCTGTAGGTTAGAGGCAACAAAAAATAAACCTTCAGATAAAGGTGAGACATGGCATATGAGGCTAAGGGCACAAATGGTGTTGAAAAAGGGCATGTAATGTAACCTAAATATATCAATTAGATAACTGGAATGGTCGTTTGGGACAAAGGACCCAAAGGAACTTGAGGAAGCCAGAGAGTACTGGGGACTCCAAAAAATTGTCTCAAGCATCGAACAGTTTCCTGTATAAGGCCACCTTATACAGGGCAATTGTGGAAGATGCAAAACCCTTGCCAAGGAGCCAGGTCAAATATGAGTTATGGTTGGCACTTCTGATCAAAGTGGGTTCAATCTCCTCTCAATACATCATTGCCGAAATGTTTGCCATTTCCGTTGATAAATGTCTGTCACAAGACTAAGCAAAGCCTGAGACAGATACATGTCAACCCTCGAAATTAAACCCCAATACTGTGCGAAGGACTGCATAACCTCCATTCCTGAAGCTTGAATTTCTGGATAGCTGGGTTTACCATGTCAAATCATGGCTGCCTCCACAGAGAAGGCCAAAAAGGAAGTGGAAAAGATAGGCACTCCTGAAGGTACAGCAGAAGCAGAAACCAGGGTGCAGCTGCCAATCCAGTGCTATGAACAGGACCTGACAATGGGTTGGAACAAATCAATGTTAGTACCATGTGTAACATATGACTAAGAGGGAAGTCCTATAGTTGTAATCCCATCCCATCCTGATGGAATGCATCCATTGCCATAGCCCAAAGGTGAGGTACTGGAGACCAAATTGTCAGTAGTTGGGTGTATGAATGAGTGGCCAATCCACCAATCATCAGTGTTTTAAAATGAGAGCCAATCCAACAGAAAACGTTGCAATGCAGCATCTATTCTATGGGGAGAATCTGTTTGGGTCAAGAAAATTGATCTGCTACCACAGTCATCATCTGTGGAACAAGGCAAGCTAGTAGGTTGATATGATAAGAGTGGTCCCAAGAAAGTAGATCCATGATTCGAAAGCAAGGAGACCTTGACCAAATGCCCCCTTGATGGGAAATGTAAGACACCACCACCATGGAATTGTTGGCATGATGCCCAACAATTTTCCCCTTAATTAGCCCAGACCATGAGATTGTCTTTTGATGAGCAAGAAGAACTAAAACATGGTGTAAGTAAGCCTCGTCCATAAGTAGTTTATGGAATTCCGGACTGTTGGGATATGAATCCCATCCCTAAAGCAAGGTACATGAAGAGATGGATCTCTGGAAAAGATGGTGGCAGATGAACCAATATCTTAGTATTGTCCCAACCTAACAACCCCTTGAGATCAGAGAATGATCTTGAATAAGGAAACTGGGGAATCCAGTGAATCTATGTTTATGATCCCTTGGTTACATAAAGACCCTTGAAAGGGTCTCTTGTTCACTCATCCCAAAAGCATGAGGAATTTCAGTGATGCCCACATTCCCAAAATAGAAAGAATATTCCATGCAGTGGGAGAAGGAGAGGGGAGTAAGAGTTGGGCATCCTCTTCCATAATGTGAAGATGGATGGCAGTTGGGCTGAGCCCAACTGAGATATGTGATAAAAATAATACCCAGACTGACAAAATGTTGAGTTGGAGCAAGAATATATATCTCAGATCTGGAAATGAAGCCTGCCTTGGTTGTTTCTGAAAGTAAAATCTGGTTGTGATGTTTTGACAATTGATGAAATGATGCCAACAGTAACCAGTCATCTACTGAATGGTGTGTGCACAGGGCTAGGGAATGGAGGTGACGAGGGTTATGTTGTTATGTTGGAGCAAAACAATGTTGAGCCATCTCCTATGTCCACTTTAGGGAATCAAACCCCAGACTTCAGCATTGTAATTCCGTAAACTTACCACTGTCCCACAGGTGGACTGAGAAGTCAACAGAATAAAAGAAGACACAGGAAAAACTGATACAGGATTCTCTCCAGAATCACCCTCAATTGTAGCTTCAGAGCTCCCTGGAGGAATACCAAACTGAATACATGTCTCCATCTCACTACAAATAAGACCACTGACAGTCTCAACCATATATACACACTACTCTCCTCACTTCTTGACTTGCCTTCCTCCTGCATAGACTCACCACTGTTTTCTTCCTATCAAACTGACCAAAAATTGCATCACTTATTCTTCAACCATTCCAGAAAAACAATCACATTATTCTCATTAATGAGTAAGTGTTAAAAATATTAATCTTTACTATCTTTTTTCATTATTTCTAAAAAGATTTGAACAAAAAGTGATATACAAGCCTAAAAAGTTTGGTAACTATTAGTTTAGAAGATCACTTTAATTCTTGTGTTATTATAGAAGTTCATATATACAATAAGTTAATAATAAAATATTTGTACAGTGAAATACATTTTGCAAATGTTAATGATGATTGTCATCAAAGTAGCATAACAGCAGATGTTATGCATTTCTGTAATACACCAGGTTTACTTTTTTTGTGAAACATCAAAACAAAATGTTCACTAGTAGTAGTAGTAGTAGAACAAACAAAATAAGCAACTGAAAGCAATCCATATTATAAATAGTGGTGAAACAATGTGAGGGCTATTATTGATAAACTGTATTCTTTTTTAACATTGTAAATAATGTATTTAGTATTAGGTTCTTTTAATAATTCAATGAGTAAAGTTTAACACCTATCAGTTTTTGCATTTATTATTAGAGAAAACACACTTGAAAATGGTCAATTATTTAATGATTATCTTTCACTTTTATAAATTTTACTTTATTATAAAATAAATTATTGCATGCTTCCTTTTAATGCTATTGGAATTACTGATATTAATTAATCATACTTTATAACAGTTTGTGATATCTTCTGCACTTATATTTTGTTTTTTTAACCTAATGAAATATTTTAATCACCACAATTTGCTATTTTTTCAGATAATCCTAATGTTGCCTGTAATTTTTTTTATAAGTATTCAAATGTTTGAGAATGCTAATATAAACTTGTAAGTACTTTTTCATGTTCTTCCCTTATTCTACATTTAACCTAGATTCCACTACACATCATGATTTAACTGTTTTTGATTTTTAAACTGTACTCAATGCTAATATAGAAGGTTGATAATGAAAGTAACAAGTTTTCTTTCATACAGAACAAGGCATTTTTATAATATGTTAATATAAATTAAGTACATATCCTTGATCAACAAGAGCAATCAGAGAGATTGCATACCCTCACCCCATCACTTCATTTCGAGATTACATGCATTTATATTGGATAACGTCAAATTTCACCCTCGAAAACTCCGAAAATCTTTTTCAGATCTAGAATGATCAATGACACAGATCATTTATAATTGCTTTCAGACCAATAATGTTCATTCTACTGTGACTCTTTTTATCCCATTCATGTAGATGTATATGTAAAAATATACAAATAACTTTTTGAATGTAAAGTTGTTTTTTTTGTAGTGTGATGAGGAGTCTCAAACTTAATGTGACCATGAGATTTTACAAAGTTATTTACCCAAAACTGTAAAAACACCCCATCTCCTATTAATAAAAAGTTTCAAAGTGATCTACATATGGTTCAAATTTGGGGGAGAGCTGTCCCATACTGACTTCCCATCTTTTGTAAAATTTTGGTGCACATCAGTTTATCAGTTTTCAAGATATGCATGCAGAAACACAGACAGATAGACACACACACATGGACCCAATTGCAATACTCTTGCCTCCCCTTCAGGGGTGAGGATAACAATACTTTTTTTTTGAAAATGATAAAAAAGAAGTGCTGTTACTAAAATTTGGTTAATGATTTATTTTTGAAAACTACACATAGAAAATTTTAAACATAAGATGTTGACCTTATTTTATTGTAGAGTTTATCTTATTTAACTCAAAATGAACATCATAATATGGCTATGATGATGAAAAGCATTGAATATGAGTAAGTAACTTTTACTTCATTTTTATATGCAAAAAAGTGCCATAAACCTATATAAACTTATATTATAGGGAGAAAAGTACCCTTCATTCACTGGCAGTGAAACTGAGTGGCAACATATTTTTAATTAGGCAAAACAATCGGCTAAGCTGATACACTATTTAACTATATACATACTATGGCAGAAACAAGGAGCTAATACTAGTACCAGAATTCAGTTATAATATCTATTATTATTATTATAATGATGATGATTTACAGTATTTTTATTATAATTACTGAATTAGGTTTAATTAGGCATGTTAAGATTTAGGTCTTAGAAAGATAAAATGAATGACCAGAATAATTAAAAAACAATAGTTATGTATCATTTAAGTACTTGCTTTTTCTAAAAGAAAAAAAAAAATTATATTAAAGTTCAGACAGATCCCAGTACTGACAAAACTATAGTTGATATTACACTTATTCAAATTAAGATAAGTCTGAATTTACTACAATCATAATATGGGTCCCTAGATTTGCCTGAAAAACATAAGCTAAAAAGCTTGATATATATATATCTATTAAAGTTCTGTTTCTCTGCATTTCTGAGGGGTATGAATGCCCTAGCATAAAACAAAGTTTTGATAGTCAACAGGAATGATTTATGCCTAACATGGGCACAGCAGTAATAAACAAGCATAAATCTGTTATTTTTCTTAAATTGAACACTCAACATTTCCCTTCACAACTTTTTCAGAGGCAGATATACTCCACTAAAAGACAAACCACAATTGACAATACAAAGCTTCAGTTGGTTAAACAGTAAATTATGTTTGAATCTATACTTTATAGCTTGAAATTCAACAGGATGCATATAATTTAGTAAAGCTTATTGTTCAAATAATAAACTGCTACCTATAGATTACAAAAATTCTATCTAAGTTAAAGATTGAAATAACAAAAGTTCAATGAAAAAATAAAATAAATAGAACTTTTGTTTACTACAGGTAGCAGTTTATTATTTCAATAATAAGCTTTACTAGTTAAAATGTCAAATGCACACTCATGTTGATTGAACAGAATGTATTACCTAAACCAGTTTTTCAAATGGTGGGTCTCTACCTCTTTGGGGGTCATGAGCCATCTGCACTGAGTCAAATATTTCTTTTTAGACCTCAAGGTGCACATAACACCTTTATTATGAATTATGACAAACTTGTTTTTTTTTTCATCCTAGCAGATAATGAGATTAACAACGACTAAAGCCCAGATGTAGGAGTTGCCAGGCAAACCCGGTTGAAAAACACTGATATAGAGCAATTAAAGATTTGTACAGTTAATTGTGATTCATGTTTTTGTGGAACATTCCTGAAAAAGCTGTAAACAAAATGTTGAGTGTTCAATTTAAGAAAAATAAAAAATTTGGTGTTATAAAAGTTGTTTATTGCTAGTATTATTATGTCTTGTAAATTATATATACACTAATATGTACTAAAGAAATTAAATAAGCTTAAATGTGTTTTTAAAAAACATGCTAAAACTTTCATTTCAGTTTCAAATATATTTCTGAAATGCTTTTTAGTTTATGTTTTTGAGTAAACCTATGAAACATTAAAATATCTCCAACTTAAATTTAAACTTCATTTCTTCTATTACTAATAGTAATACCAACTGACTATCATTACTGACTTGTGCTATATAATTTGTTAATTTTAGCGAGTTAACTTAAGCTTATCATCTTCACCATTCACAAAAGTGTACATTGCCCATTGATAACCTACATTAAAACTTTAAAAGTTGTACTTTAATTACTTAGTATTTAATAA
>NW_013666382.1:122527-123729 GCF_000517525.1 Limulus polyphemus | reverse complement strand
TTCATGTAGCAGAAACATAACAATGCGGAACAGGGACGTCGCGTGAGTTTTTGAGAGACGGTAAATCATCGGAATAAAAAGTTTAACAGAAAACCTGTCCAGGGCCACTCTGTGATCCCAGTCCCGGGCCGCTTAGCCATCCCAATCCGCCCCTGTTGATAACCTACATTAAAACTTTAAAAGTTGTACTTTAATTACTTAGTATTTAATAATAATATTACTAATAAGTTAGTCGCACATTAACACACTGATTGTAGTAACTTGTTATACTTACAGTGTAAATTACACTACATTAAGGTGTTATATATATATATATATATATATATATATATAGTATCATTATCAACACACGTTTAATAATAATACCAAACTTAACAGTAATACATATATTTTTTGTAAATGCAAGAAAGACTAGGCGTAATTTTGTACTAGATATTTAAATTCAGACTGACTTACTATTTTCCATTGTTACTTTACGAGGGTGGTAAAGTGTTATTTGTACGTTGTAACACAATAAAATAAATTCTAAAAACTACTAGTTTCACAACAACATGTACAAGTTTACACTAACAGTACCTCAAATTTCCCCCAAGAACCCTGTCTGATTAGTTTTAGCGCTCTCTTGCGGTAAACCATTTCACATATCTGTCAACCCCCAAAATATTTTCATATAATTATTTCACTGTCAACCTTAATATATCTTTCACAGTCACTTCCATTAACCAATAAATATGTCTTTTTCTTTTTTAAGTTATTAGTTGTAATTCAACTTTTTTCAAATTCGTCATTACAGACTTTTTTCATAATACTTCGATATGTAATTATAGTATACAAGTACTAGGTGATGCACCTGTTACGTCTCTGGTCGTTAGTTAATTTTCCGTATAACTTCTTTCCGAAGAAACTTTAGCGATACAAGTCCTTTCTTAAATAAAACTGGTTTATTCTTTCTGAATACAACTTTGCAATACACTTAATTTCCACAGTCACGCTATAACAAACGATATAATTCACAACGAACGACTCACGTGCTCGACTCAATTGTCAGCCTCTCTCTGTCTGCAGTTCAGTTACATTGTTGCCGTCACTTCTTGGCTGCTTATATATACAAGAATACCACATACTAGTAACCTCTCGAGGCTTCAGGAAGGGACGTGAACGTTTGAGAATATGACGTGTTACTAGCGTCACGTGACCCCCCG
>NW_013666382.1:120701-121873 GCF_000517525.1 Limulus polyphemus | reverse complement strand
CAGTGGCGTCTTTTGTTCCATTGTTCACTTCATTCACCTTTGGCTTACCTCGCCACCCACATTTTATCCAGAAAGTCACGTCTGAGAGACGATCCACTATGTCGTATGTGCCTTCCCATGGAGAAGACATCTTAGGAAACTTCCCTTTGGTCTTCCTGGGATTATACAACCATACCTTGTCTCCTGGTACAAAGCTGACTTCAGTAGATCTCTTATCATAAGATAACTTCATGGAATCAGCAGACGTTTTCAAGTTTGAACGTACTTGATGGTGAATATCATCCATCCTTTCCGATAACACTTTCACAAGCTCTGACACGTTTTCAGGCAACTCTTCATTAGGTGGGCGTCCTGTTAACAGATCCACTGGCAACCGAAGTTCCTGAACAAACATCAACTTTGCTGGAGTGCATCCAGTGGCTTCATGCTCTGTTGTCCTATAGGCCATCAACAGTGGTGGGAGAAAGACATCCCAGTCATCTTGGCGGCTATTACAAAACTTTGCCAATTCCTGCCCCAGTGTCCAGTTGTAATTTTCTACCATCCCATCAGACTGTGGGTGAAGTGGCGTTGTCCTGGTCTTTCGGATGCCAAAAAACTTGCAGCATTCTTGGAACACAGCTGATTCGAAGTTACGGCCTTGATCTGAATGCAGTTCATATGGCATACCAAATCTGAAGAAGAAATCACTAATAGCCAAAGCTACAGTTGTAGCTTCCTGATTTGGTATTGCATAAGCCTCAGGCCACTTGGTGAAATAATCCATCACCACACAAATGTACTTGTCTCCAGCACGAGTTTGGGGCAGAGGACCAGCAATGTCAATGGCTACTCTTTCTATTGGTGGGCCAACTTGATATAGCTTCATTGGAGCACGTACTTTATGCTTGGATCCCCTTTTAGCACAACATGTATTGCAGGTCCTGCACCATTCTTCCACATCTTGCCTCATACCTATCCATTAAAATATTTGTCGTAGGTGACTCAATGTCTTCTTAACTCCGAGATGTCCTCATGTTAAAGTATCATGGGATTGACGCGGCACAACTTCCCGTAACTTTCTCGGTATAATCGTTTGCCAGGTCGTCACTTTCCCATCTCCAGAGAAGAATACCATCTTTAACTTCAACTGGTTCCATTGTGCCCAATAGTGCTTTGTCACAGAGCTTAAG
>NW_013666382.1:107867-119701 GCF_000517525.1 Limulus polyphemus | reverse complement strand
TTGCCAGATATACTGGTTTCTGCTCCTCTGTCCACCCATTCATCTCTGCCAGTAGCTCAAACTGTGCTCTATATGCTTCCCATCGAATTCATGTGACTTCTTTCGTACTGGATCACCCCTATTGCTGACATTCGTATCTGGGATGTGACTTCTAATGGGACTGAAGATGTCTGCATTAAGGTTTAGCTGCGGGGTCTGGAAGGGGCTTGCCATTGTCTGGGGCTGATTAAGTCGATAGTTAATGTATCCTCCTTGTTTAAAAGACAATAAATCATCCTTTAATGTATCTAATTCGCTTTTAAATTTACTAATGTTTTCCATTTGTACTTCTTGCCACTGTTGTTGACTTTCCTGTAGTTGCTGCTGACTTTCTTCCTGTTTCCTTTCTTGTTCCTGTTGTAGTCACTGCTGTAGTCTCTCTTCTTGTTTATTTTCTTTCTCCTCCAATAGCTGTTGTAATCTCTCTTCTTGTTTCTTTTCTTTTTCCTCCAACAACTGCTGTAAGCTCTCTTCTTGTTTCTTTTCTCGTTCTTCTTATTTATTTTGCTGTTCGAGCTGCTACTGTTGCAGGTTTTCTTGCAACTGCTGTTGTCTCTCTTCTTGTTTCTTTTCTTTTTTCTCCAACAACTGCTGTAATCTCTCTTCTTGTTTATTTTGCTGTTCGAGCTGCCATTGTTGCGGGTTTTCTTGCAACTGCTGTTTTCTCTCTTCTTGTTTCTTTTCTCGTTATTCCTGTTTCTTTTCTCGTTATTCTTGTTTCTTTTGCTGCTCTTGTATTTCTGCCATCAAATCTGCGAAGCTGTAGTTTGATTTGTCGCTTCTCGTTTCCATTTTTTTTTAATCCCACTTCTGACACCAATTTGTTACGTCTCTGGTCATTAGTTAATTTTCCGTATAATTTCTTTCCGAAGAAACTTTAGCGATACAAGTCCTTTCTTAAATAAAACTGGTTTATTCTTTCTGAATACAACTTTGCAATACACTTAATTTCCAGAGTCACGCTATAACAAACGCTATAATTCACAACGAATGACTCATGTGCTCGACGGGTTGGAGTTTTTGTACCCCTCTCTTCCGCCAAAGAGTTTTGTTCACCAAATTTTCCTCTTCATCATAAAAGAAAAACAACCACACTCTTTCAGAGAAAATAAAAAACAATTTTCAAGTATTGTGTATATATATATGTGTGTGTGTGTGTGTGTGTGAAATTGGAAAGAGGATCTGTGACGTAGACTCAAAACCTCGTAGAAATTTTGAAGTATACTGTCAAAAATCAATAAGAATGGTTTAGTCAACTTAAATTAAAAATGGCTCATACTATGACTGTTATGACCACAGAAAATGATAAGAAACAGTAGTATCACGTCAAAGTTCATGACTTTTATATAAATTTATGAAAATCATATTATTACTTTTTTACTTTTTAGTTTATTTTTCACATCATAACTATATCAACAATGTTTACGTGGTATTTCCAGTGTTAAAAAGCGTCATAAGAGAACTTGAAAAAGTTTTCAGCATTTTAGTTATTGATGCATAGTACAAAATTTTAAACTTTTTAGCATTCCTATTTTTCTGTTCATGTTGCAACTTTTCATATGTGTAACACAGTATGTAAATTTTACAAAACAGAAATGCATGTTTTAAGACCTGACATTTTCATTATTCAAAACAAAGAACTGTGTATTGACATTTCCAATTATACCATTTTATTTTTAACCACTGTATTTTGAATCGTGAAAAAGAAAAGAAAAAATTGCGTTTCAAATGAAAGGTTTTTTTTTCAAATAAATGAAATATTCATTAAGGACTTTTATGGATGTTGAGTGCTTGTTTTAAAAGTCTTCATCACATATTTTCAAAAATACTAACAC
Organism: Limulus polyphemus; assembly: GCF_000517525.1. NCBI lineage: Eukaryota > Metazoa > Arthropoda > Merostomata > Xiphosura > Limulidae > Limulus > Limulus polyphemus. The sequence goes on along the minus strand of NW_013666382.1, from coordinate 117,827 downwards.
AAAGTATTATTTAACTTTATAACGATGCGAAGAGAAAGTCACAAAAGCTTAAGTATACAAATTTTACAATGTTACTTCAACAACAGATTTATTATTACCAAATGGACTTGGAATACAGACATTTCTTGTTTTTTCCACTTTATCATAAAAAGATAAAACTTAAATAAACTTTAATTTCACTCTAAATCTAGTTTTGGTTTTTTACAATCTAAAATCTGAAATATTCATGCAATTCTGACTAAATCTGCTTTTTGAGTGAAAATTTTATTAATTGTTATATTGGATAGAGGAGATTAGCAAATGTTTTCAATAATAAAGACGAATAATATCAGTCTTAAATGTCAGAAAAATGTTAAACAATTTTCAAACGGATTGTTCGTTAATTTTTGTACTCCGTACCAATGATGTTTCATACATGTTATTGAAATTTCCTTTCAAAGGTCTGAAAGTACCCTTTCTGAGTGGCAATGTCCTTGCTCCGTCTACCAAAATTTATGCCTGATGTTGAATACTGAAAATCTGGAATAAAAAGTAAAGACTACTTAATTGTTTCTCTAAGGGTAAGTTTCAAAGGCTATATAAATGTACAAAACAGATGGTTTGAGAGATGTATTTATTACTTATTACAGAAACTTTAGAATCATTGGTAATAACACTTAAATATCAAAACACAACAGCCCACAATGTGGCCATCCCGGTGATGTCGGTATGCACACTTTCTTGAATAAGCATTCGCGTCATGATTTTCGCTAAGAAAAACGTTTTGTTGAATCACTCCAAAATCCTTGAAAAATGATGATCTTTTCGTAAAAACTTCAGTGAACATCTTGAGGGGGGGAGGGCACATCTGAGGAAAATCTGTTTTTTTAGTTCCATCTTAGGAAAAAGAATTAGATAACATATATTCACAGCAGAAAAAGTTTAACTAATAATGAGCTGATGAACTATGCAGTTTTACAACTGTTACTCTTGCATACCACAGTATTCCTTATTTTAAGTATGTGATGGCATGCTTTTTGTACGCAACCATTCAACAGATCACTTTAGTAAAGCTATTGTGTCCAGTCTACTGGATGTGTACGATGTGTTACAGCGCGAATTCATATGTCAATACACAGAATTGCTATTATAAGTAATTATATGCAAGGTACACAAACTATTTTACTTTATCATTATAGCTATAATGTAAGTTATGTTTGTGTATATGAAATAATGCCATTATTTACTGAAATTGAACCGGTATAATGCCATCATTAAACATAAAGTTTGTAATTAACATCCATTAATATACATCATTAGAATGAAAATATTGACTCTGTTTTCTTTCTTTCTATATCTTTTAATTCTAGGGGGTTGTGCCTTTTAGGCGTAAGTTGCACAATAGTATTACTAGTAGACTAAGGACAAGGTAGTTAACCAACAGCACCCACCGACAATTCTTCGGCTACTCTAACCGAATGAGATTTGACTTTCTTTTTAATAACGCACTCACGCCCCCAAAGTGCAGAGTGGACTTTTGTGGTAACGGCAAGCGAACCTTGAATCCTCGGCCATGTCTGGTTCGTGCTAAAGTGAAAATAATGGGTTAACAATATCTACCAATTTTAATACTTTGATATGTGTAGCTCACTGTTTGTAGTTTCCTACTTTCGAAGTTTCCCATTTTAGAAAAGTGTGCGAGTAAAGACAAGTTTAAAATTTTTGACCAGTGGCATAACTAAAAAACTGTGAACATTATAATACCAATGTGACAATGTACAATAAAACACGCATGGTTAAGCTGATTAATTTCTGATTTACTGATATTTTAAATTATGCTACTTTAAATAAAGTGCTGTGTAAGTCCATGTATTTACCACATTTTTTTCAGCATATGTTTTCCTTCCTATTTTGCAGAGTAAACATAGAATGAAGCAGTAAAATGTGATCATTATTTGGTACTTATGAAAAATAGAGAAACATCTCAAGTAATATACCAACTGAAAAAGACAGTCCTTCCCCAAGGCCTTCAACGACTGCCATAGACTGGTCAAAGTGTATTATATAGCAAAGTGTCATAGAGTAATGTTTCCAGTGTCCTGCAAAGTCCAAGAGAAATGACTCTGATGCTAGTTAATGAACAATAAGATAGGATCTGCAAGGAGTTTCTAAGGTTCGTGGGTTCTCCGCAACTTTGAACTTATCCTACTTTGCAAAGTGCTTTGTGGCATAAGTCACACAGAGATATGAATAACAAAACCAAATTAGGCTGAGTGATGAAAAGAAAGTCATTGAACGCTAATTGAGAGAAAGAGCCAACAGAAATCTACAAACGTACTCGTTCAGCTTCTAGTATCCCACAGAAAAATCTAGCTCAAGCAGCATGCTGCTCCTATAGTTAGGTGTTCACTGTGGATGATCTAACACAAGTATACACTTTTGGTTTAGATTCAAGCATTCGGTCAATTGCTCTTCAATTGGAAGACACCAAGTTTTTTGCCAAGTTAAGTGCTGACGATCTAATAGCTATTTAATCCAAATTATCACTAAAATTGCATTGCTGCACTTTATAACTGTGCAAAGAATAAGGCTAAAGGAAGAGTAGTTTTAACCAGTTAATAAAACGATTACTCACAGTATTGTTCTTGGGCAACTGATTTCTTATATAAAAGACACTTAATTACAAAATTCAAATACATTTATCTTCAAACTTACAGACTAAGTAAACGACTATTGCATAAGGCTTGAACAATTGGATATAACAAAGACTCCACACAATCATGCTGAAGAACAAACTTTTGGCCCATACCTCAGATCTCAGAGTTCAAACTAAAGGAAGAGATGTATTCCTCGCATTTGGTAATACACAAGGCAAGTACTTTAGGGTGCTTTTCAAAAGGATAGTGATAATGGTGCAATGGGTGTAGCATGTCTCCGGTTAATTACGGAACTAGTTAATATGATTTCTGAAGAAATAAACACCAAACATTAATCAGTCAAACCAACAAATCAGGAAGCATTTTTGTAGCTTAATTGCTGAAGTTTAATAGTGGAATGCATAAATGGCAAGAAACGACTTCTGTAAAGCATAACATAAACCCAGAAACACCATTATCACTATACACAGGAGTAACATAAACCCAGAAACACCGTTGTCACCATGCACAAGAATAATATAAACCCCAAAACACCGTTATCACTATACACAGGAGCAGTTCTTCAGGCTTAAACCAGAAAGAAAGAGTTGTTAGACATAGTGTATGAACAACAGCAGAGGATACTGTAGATAATGTAAGGTTTAAATCAAACGTGGATTTCTATGGTAACATATTGTTTACAGCTTTGCATTACATCAGAAAGTGACTGTCTTAAGAACCTCTTCAAATATTCTAAGTTTCGTACTGGTATAAAGAAGTGTAAAGATTGTGCAAAAATCTGAATTGGGCCGTAGGGCTATTGCTCTGTTGATCAAACAGAAATTGCAATGGGAATTTGTTTTTGTTTAAACTATGAAGTAAAACGTCATTTTTTTGTTTATTTACTTTACTTTTTTATTAAACTTGTAGTTCTCTAATTAAGTTTCTGACTTTGTTCCCAAAACTCTTAAAATGTTCTTAAATTCATTTACACATTTTTTGTACTACTAGCATGCATTTTTAAGTTAAAATATACTTCCAAAGTTTTTAAGACAATTTTTCGAAGATAATTAGTGAGGAAGAATGTAAACAAGATATTGTACAACACAGGCTTTTAATAAGTTTATAATTATTAATTCATAATATTACAATAAAACAAAATCGTTTGTTATCGTAATGATGTGAACGAACATCGCAAACAACTAGCTTGGAATTCTTTTATTGAATAGCAGGGCTAGTCTTCACACGAGAAAACACGGCTTCGTAAGATCGTCTACAACTTTTTATTGCGTAGTCACACACGAAGCCACTCATACAGCAGAATTCTTCGTCACCACAGCAAACAGCATTTTCTGCTTCACAACATGTGAATGCAAACTGTGTGTGAGGGCAGCACGTAGTCTTATCTGGACAGTAGTATCCGGCACCACAAAATACATCTCCTATTGAATAAGAAGTTGACAAATTTGAATAATGTTCAAAAATAAAAACAAGGGTAACTTTTCAAAGAGAAAACACGAGCTTTTTAATCGACAAAAGCTATAAATAAAAAAATATATATTGCAGTAGGTTGCGCGTGAAGTTGAAATGTAACCCTGAAAATGGTTAGTAATAATAATCAAGCGTAGCAAAAACAAATACAAAAACAGAATTAAAAAGAGATCTATCAAATAGTAAGATAGAATATTCATTTAAAGGACAAAAATATTTTATTTATTCATATGTTTGTATCTATCTGTATACCTATGTACAATTAAAGTATGAACCAACATATTAAAACAGCTATCGTTTGCAAGAGGACTAAGTCTATAGTTCAATAGGTTGAAGTTGGCAATATGGCAATAAAGCCTGACTTTCGATATGCACGTGGTCAAATACAACATTGCTAAATCAATGTGACATTTAAAACATGGATTTTGTGTTTGTGAAGATATTTTGCATTGGAAACACCTCTTTATTTGTGATATACTAATATTACTATTTATATGAAACTCGTTCTACTTAACGAGATACTTTGAAAGATTGGTTATAAAACCTAATGATATTAAGATGAACTTTCATTCATTAAGTAGGATTCCGAGTTAAGTGGGAATGGATATTCCATGGTAGTCTAAATGGATTTAAATTATCAACCTCAAAGGGAGAATTGAGTAAAGTGAAGTTAAAAATTGAGGAGCAAATGTTTGACAAAATGTTGATAATTTTTTCGCCAGTTAGCGGATATAGGAAGTTAAACAGAAGTTACAGAAGATTGTAGGGATATATACAAACATACATATAAATAAATTAAGCACAAACTTTAAATTTTGGTAATTATTATCAAATAATCATAGAGCTTTAAAAGAAAAGAAAAAAGTCGTCATTTACTGTTGCTATAACATTTTCTTTTGATTTTAATAAACAATAATATCTTTCTACATGACTTGGGTGAAGCCTTGCAAGCGACAAACTGTCCGATTTGTTCATAGGCTCTATTGATACATGGTTTTAAGAATTTAATTCAACCATTAGATTATTTAAGTTCATGGAGCTGTTATTTATGCCTACAATAATCAAGAATAGAACTATTGTTCAGAAAATAGATTTTAATTGTAACATACGAAAAGCTTATTATTTACGTAGTTTCTCCAGAAAAGTGCGACAACTTAATATTGAAACAACTGAGCAACTGGTAATGCTTACCGTAGGCAACAGTTGCCAGAAAAAGAAGGCACAGGGCAGTAATAGTTATCTTCATCTGTTGGAAAACGAAAAAAAAATAATAAAAAAATGAGAGTACATTATGAGGTGTCACTTGTGGACATTTTGTAGTACATAACGATTTATTCTGAAATATAAAATTCAATTGTGTAGTAACTAGGCAGTTGAAAGATATATGATATTTAAACACGATTGTTGAAGGAAATATCCTTGATTCCATTCTTTTGAGTTTTTAATATAACGTCTCTTAGACGTAACTTGGATATTGATGAATCAATATCAGTGGCTTTTTATATTGCTTTATGGTTTAAAAATGAGAAGAAAAAACAAAATGAATTATATTTAAATAAATAAATTGTAATGTCGGCATATTTATAAAACAGCAGCAACAGTTTTCTTGGGTGTACTAGCACTAAAAAGTATTATTTAAGTCATGTAAAGTTGAGTTTTAATCACTACTCGAACGGAAGTCTTTATTTGAGTGTAGGATCTACTAAAGCCAACGCGTCTCTTAAGGTTTATTTTAATTTGCTTAATTTGTTATGGTATTATCTAGTAGAATTTGTTTAAACTCAACATCCAGTGAAGAGTCAGGTTTAACTAAGATGAATAATAAACTCACATAGTGGTTTCTTTGCACGATCTAAAGAGGTAAGGAGAGGCTATTCTGTAAAGTTCCCTTAGATCCTAAATGGATATTCAGGATTTATTTTTATTTGCTTAATTTGTTAGTTCGGCTAGAATGCAGGATCCACTAAAATCCAACGCATCTTTAAGGTTTTATTTTAATTTGTTGGTACGGCTAGAATGACCAAGTGGTTGAATTAATGAAACATTTGTGATGTAAAACGAACGAAAATTATGTGGTATTTTATATGGAATGTAGTAACGTAAATCAACTTTGCGCTAGTTACCGGTGTATCTCATTAGTTGAGAAATATTATGTGAAAATCCATCTAGTGACAGGAATTGAAATTATTACGTTTTATAAACCTATTGAGTTTAATATGAAGCAAATAAGCCTTTCTTATATGAAAACATTAAGTCACTAACCCTTAAATAAAATTACTATTAACAATGAAATGACTTCTCTTCTATGATTACTGAATTTCAAAGCTCATTTATGCGAATAAATTATGATGGCCAACCAATTATATCTATTTACATGAACTTAAAATAAGTTTAATATAAGAAACCAAAGATGTAATTTCAAAATAAAAATAATAATTAACTCTAGTACCTTACCTTCAGCTGACAAAGTTTTCGTACTCGTGTCTCGAAGGAAAGGATTCACCCTCTTTTATTCCGTAAAAGCAGGTGAGAAATTGTTTTTGTTTCCCACGTACTAAATTCTTCAGTATGCTTGCTTAAAAAATGTTTCAAGGAGTAAGTACATTATCATTCAGATTATAAGCTCGTGATATATTATCTTACGCCATGCTCTTCTAATCTTTTTGAGTAAGTTATACATATGCAGACATATTTCCGACTCACATTTCACTGTGTTATTCACAGACTGTTGATATGTAAAAGAGAAACCAGAGAAGAATTGCTACTTTGACTCGACATCTAAGAACCTAGTTTATGCAAGAAAACAAAGTAAGCCCTCTAATTTACTCTATTTGGATCAACGATGAACCAAATAATCTCGTTCCTAAAATTAGTATGAGAATAAATGAAATGAAAGTCAATTAAAAACACCAAAGAAAAATATAACACTTCGGATAAACACTCACTCTTCTTCAAATGTATTTAAAGAAGGGTTTCTTTGAAATTGTCGTCTATTAAAGTTATTTTTGTTAATTAATGTTCGTTTCTTTCATTCCTAATGCAGTCAGCGCTATATTTCGAGTATTGTTATTATAATATATAGCTGTTGGAGAGTTTAACCTAATTAGAGAGATGGCAGATATTACATCTTTGGCCATTACTTAAACTTGAAACCTTTTCAGTTACACACTTGTTCGTAGGTAGTTTGCATTTCTTTGGTTATTCTAAATTGTTTCGGTATTTTGGATTTTTTTTTAGACTGTTTCATTTAAATACATTCATGAATATCGATGATATGAATATAATCACGGCCAATTTTAAGTAGTGTCAGCTAATTTTATACAGATCTTAAATTTTAGCGTTTATAATGCAAATCAAAATGAGAAACGTCCATATCAAAACTGTTACAAAAAGAATGAAAGATTGTATTTAGCTTTATACCACTGAAAGAAACTCGCGTTGCGCACTAGCGATCGATCGGTCTCGCGTGTTTAGCGCTTATTATTTCTCTAAGCTATTTCGTAGTGTGTAAACTAACTGAAATTGGGTGATATGTGCAACAAGTATGTTACGCAGCTGGCCTTAATGGAAGATACATCTTAAAATCACTCATCTTACGAAAAAAAAAGTGTGAAAACATCTTCATCTTATTGGTAAAGGCAGTTTATGTAGGCAACTTTTATTCTAAGGTGAAATCTGCATCTTAAAACTACAAATTATTTTGTCTTGAATGTACGATACTTCACATATCATATTTTGTTCATATAGCTGGTCATAAGTATATTCTACTGAAACAGGTTTTTGAAGTTGATTTGAGCCAAGTGGACTGTTTGTTTAAACGTGGTAATAAATGTTCAGGAAACAAAGGTAAAATATATTTTGCAGTGGTTTTAAACGTGACTTCAAAGCAAAAAAGTTGAGTTTTTTAACACCAGTAATGTATTTGTTGTACTTCATATAAACAGCGTTTCGGATATGTTTTTGCTACTATGGTCCAGTCTAGCTGTGATGAGTTCTCATATTGAACGAAAATCTTCCTGGTAAATGATTTCTAGAAGATAAAGAAATACATCTGATTCGAAATTCTTAATGTACTTAAGAGGATTGGGGGGAAAAAAGTAATATGCTGTCAATCGTTTTTATAAAACGTAAATAAACTTAAGTTTTATAAATGGAAAGCCAAGTGTAACACTTGTGAATACTTTATTGTTTGGCAATATAATTAGTTCGTCTATTATAACGAATGAAGATGTTATGAAATTGTCCTGAACGAGGCTTAAAATTACGATTTCTGTTACTGCTTTGAAGCCGAAGCTCTTACTAGCTGAGATACTAGGACTGAAGTCACTATTAAATAATACCCATCCAGACTGTAACAATATTTTCATTAAATGCTTACAAAATAATAAATTTGTGTGATACTTTGTAAATCATTGTATAGAATGTTTTTACTGTGAGTATTTAAAAAAAGCACACACTTGAAGTAAAACTGAGACCCTGAATTATCTACAAAGAAAATAAATGAGACAATATTTTTTATTCTTTTTTGAAATTATTGCAAGATACCATGTGGCAGTCAGTTAAACTTCTGCACATATACAAAAGCACGTAACAAAAGTTTCACACAAACACACACACAGCGTAGTTCCTTGGATGACATTTTTCTAATTTTTTTTAGTGATTTATACATTTACTCATTAATGCATTGTGTGCACGCTTAGAACTTATGTCACTAAAAGCACCCTACCGGCTGAGTAAGTAGGTCTGAGATCTTATAATGCTAAACGTCTGGGATCGATGCTTACGGTGGGCAGAGCATAGACAGCCCAATGTATAGCTATGTACTTAACGTCAAGCGAACAAAACTATACAATATGTTTAATTATGAGAAAAACACTATGTAGGAAATTCATTGAGAGGCTTTTGTTAGGAAAGCCCTAGTTAAGTAAAAATAAATTGATTCAGAGATCAAAGAAAATAAGATATTCGGAAATAAAATGGATGTTTGGCTTATTATCCAAGAAACAGTTCAATTTGAGACCATTATCTGAAATTAAAGCGACAATTAATATGCTATTTTTAAAAATTTTGCTATGCATGAAACTAAACTAAGAGTTGATATGTTGCTCGGTGGGACAGCGATAAGTATCCGGAATTACAACGCTAAAACCCGGAGTTCTATTACCCGCGGTTGATAGTAGTAGTTGTGTAGCTTTTCTCTGAAAATCCAACAACAACAAACAAAGAGCTGAGAAAATTTCACACATACATATACTGAAGAGACACACCTGAACTTTAATACGCTTGTCGTATTCAATGCCCTACATTAATTGGTAGTATGTCGTCTATCATACAATAGATGACTTTGTTTAACTTCATAATAATAAAGCAGACTTCTTTTGAAGACTAAACAAAGTAAAGTAGTAGAACACTGACCTTATTTTAAGTAAAATAAAATAAAACAAGTTGTTGTGTGAATTAAATATATTAATGTCATCTGTAGACGATATGGATGCCAAAGAAAAGCACATTAAAAGTCTCATTAATGTGCAAGCTAAACATTATGGGATCTACGACCAAGCCGTGGTGACACCATAGGTACGTACCATCTACATTGTTTGAATTCCTGGTTTTGTATTTAACAATCTTTTTCTACTAGTAGTTTACTACACAATGTAGCACAGCATCAAACATTTAGATTTTTTAAAAATAATAATGTTATGGCTTGTCGTGTTAAAAGCCTTTTTAATATGTGACTAATAGGGGCCCCCAGTGGCACAGCGGTAATGTCTTGCGGACTTACAACGCTAGAATCCGGGTTTCGATACCTGTGGTGGGCAGAGCACAGATAGCCCATTGTGTAGCTTTGTGCTTA
>NW_013666382.1:97648-107846 GCF_000517525.1 Limulus polyphemus | reverse complement strand
ATAGCCCATTGTGTAGCTTTGTGCTTAATTACAAACAAAAGACTAATAGGGCCAACGTTTCGTGTTTCAATGAATTAACATTTATAAATATGCACTATCGGCACTTGTGTTACTTTTTTTTTAATTATAATAAATAATTAAAATTTATAAAAAAAAAAGAATTAACATTTGTTAATAACTTACAAGAAACTCAACACTTAGACATCCGGCTCTTCACAAAGATGACAGTAACCGAAACGTAGGATGCTAATAATGTTGTTCATCTGGAGGCTTTAATGGTATATATCAACGTCTACAAATTATATACATAGAGAATTTTATATGAATATAGCCTATGATTAGTATTTAAATACGTTATGAAAAAGAGGGGAATTTATGAGGAAATTCAGCATGTTTTCTCTCACCAAAACTCGGTTAAAAACAGCAAACTGTAGATAGAAACGTTACGTGCAAAAGTAGAATATTATCCTTGATATCTTTTCTATGTTATCCAAATAAGTAACTGTTAATTTGTTTGTTTGTAATTAAGCACAAAGCTACACAATGGGCTGTCCGTGCTCTGCCCACCACGGGTGTTGAAACCCGGATTCTAACGTTGTAAGTCCGCAGACATATCACTGTGCCACTGGGGGGAGGGCAATACTTAAGTGACAAGGCATGTATATAACATGAAAAAATCGACATTTGATTGTACTAGCCATATTGTATTTTCCCACCGTATATATTATACTATCATTATGCTCACGTTTGTCCTTTTAACTCTTGCCATTATAAACTATTTCGGGTCGGATAAGATAAAAATGTTAATATATCCGGTTCTCAAGGACACAGGAAAGACCAACATTCATTTAAAAAAAAATAATTAAAGTGAAAGAGAATGATGAATGGTATTAAAACAAACTATACTTAATAAATGAGCTTTGTTATCAAATGTGAGTTTTGTAATTCGTACGTTCGAAGTATGTAGGTTTTAAAACATATTCAAATAAATCACAAAGAAAATTGTTTCTGGCTTTTTTTTTTAAACAGCGCAATATGTAACAAGTGAGCTTGATATTGTATTAAATGTTTGATTTTTACAGATATTTTTCCCCCGAAAAGAGCAGTTTCTAGTATATGTTTTTATTCTTGGAAAAAATTCTGAATGGCGAAAAATGATAGCAACTTGTACAAAACTTATACTGTGTAAGGTTTATTATAAAAAGGTTTTTTATGAAAATTATTGCTATTTTCTTATATTTTTGCGTTTGAAATCGCCCCCCCTCCCAGTGGCACAGCGATATGTCTGCGAACTTACAACGCTAGAATATGGGTTTCGATACTCGTGGTGGGCAGAGCACGGATAGCCCATTGTGTTGCTTTGTGCTTAACTTCAAACAAACAAACAAGCGTTTGAAATCGGTGAATCAAGTAGCCATCGAAACATAATTATAGATTAATTTTACTGTCGGCGCTCCAGTAACATTAATTTATTATACCAGTTTATCAATGCCCCAAATAAAAAAAATATTATATAGACCAAAGTCTAGATTTAGATGTGTTTTTACTCACTTCCTTGCTAAGTAAACACAGGTATTCACAAGGGAAAGAGGTAAGCTGTTCGGGTTATCACAAATAAGATTTTGGCGATTTCATAAGCTCTTATTTATATGTTGCATGAAACCAAAACTACGTTCCAGTAGCTATTGTACATCCTCTTTAATTAGAGCATTCTGATTTGTAGGTATACGTTTGGAAATAAGCTAGAGACGAATCAATAAAAAATGGATGTTTGTATATATATATATTTCGTCTGTATTCAAGCAAATAATAAGTCCACCCTGAAACATGAACCAAGGTACGTCTAATAATGGAAACTGAGAATAAATATAAATAGTTTGTTGTCACTCTTAATGAGCAGAAAGAACCACCCAGTTTACTACAAAGATAGTAAAATAGATACGTACTTACGGTAAAAAAAACTATTGTTTTTACAGACTTACATGAGGTTTTTTACACTACCAGTCGGTACCGTTTATTTATTTTTTATTGTGTTAAAAAAATTAAATCAACGGTTCATCATACTTAATCCTTGAAGTTGCGGGGTTTTAAATTTTAGACCTCTTCGAGGTTATATGATAGGATCGATATATCAACAGCAATTACCAAAACGTTAAAAAAAGGAAATGCGTTTCAGGTATCCTGTTAAAATCTGCGTACTTGTAATTCTCTATCAAATAAACTTTGTATCACTAAAATAGTTGCAGCTGAAACTGTTTTTTAAGAGTAGGTTGGTCATAGTACAAAATATGAAGTACAGTGTATTAAGTACAGGGATGTTAATACAGAAAACTTCATTATTTATCTTAAACACCATTTCCCTTTGCGGAACAAAATTTCGCCAGAGGCACATTGAGAATCAAAAATGTTATTCATGTAAATTTGGACATAATACAGGGTGTTTCAAAATCATATTGCATACCTAAATAACTTTTACTCTCGTTCGCAGACTACCATTGCTTTTATTTTGTTAAAATATACAAAGTAATTACACAACAGAAGAGATGGGTACATTACACCATTTATTACAGAATACGGGACAAGGGGTATAGTATCGGTACATTACACAGTTACAGGGCACTAAAGATTAAATATAGTAAACTAAATTGTTACGGAATACAAGAGGTAGGGCACAATAGATTTAGTTGTTACGGGCCACAAGGGGCGGTATACAATACATTTGATCGTTACAGAGTACAGGATATTGGGCACAATATGTTTAGTTGTTACAGAACACAAGAGGTGAGATATCCCATTGTGTAGCTTTATGCCTAATAACAAACAAACTGTCTTCGTTGTGTTATCACAGAAAATAATAATATAAGATTGTTTGTTTAAGCCTTGTGCCCATCGCAGGAATCGAAACTTGAAATTTAACATTATAAGTCTTCAAGCTTGCTGCTGAACCACAGAGGGGCAACACGATTATGAGATCGTCATTCTACATCTATTAGTACGTAAGGATTTTTTTTATGCTAATTTAATCTAATTTACAATGGTCATCACTCACATTTCTAAACTGTCAAAATCTGATAGAAATGGAGGAAACGCATTGTCGAGCAAATGTTTACTAGGGGTGGAATTGGGGGGGGCATGCCTCAGGACTCTTCTAGATTTTTTCCTCCCAATAAAACCACCCTGCGGGTGCCACTGCTGCTTGATAGATCCTTCTGGTGGGCAGATCACAAATAGTCCATTGTGCAGTTTTGTTCTTAACAACAAACAAGCAACCACTGCTCACGAACAAGTTGGTTTGCATTAATTACAAAAAAACAAACAAACTCAAATTAAGCGGGTTTTTCTTCTCCAAGGCCGAAGAACATGAAACATGTCATTAGTTGTTTGATTACAGGAGTCAATATTTGATATTATCTTTCATTTATAACATGACTGCATTCTCCCACGAGATACTGTTTACTATTCATGGTTATGTTTGTGATCTTTATGTAAGCGAGGCAGATCCTCCAACACGAACCAAACGAGAAGGTCTATCGAGATATAAGTTCTGTGGTTATATAATTATCTATTAAAAACTACAAACTCTACAAAAGATACCGCTATAAACATGGATACTAACCAAAAATAAATCATTGTGCGTGTTTCCAAGGAAATGAATATTTTGTGATAGTTTGATAATACTTCGCCCTTGATTAAACTAGAAAGATTTGTGTGATAACACTTGTATATAAATGTTTAACAAAAGGTAGTTTTTGCCACTTAATTAATATTCAATTTACATCTTTTTAGCGTAACTCTGTAATGCTTTAGCTGTTCATGGAAATCACTCGACTGCTTACAATTTACTTGACTTGTCATTTTCATACTATTGATCAAGTATTTGCAGTATTAACAAAGTCAGTCAATTATTTTCTTATATTATATTATATTACATTACAGATTTTTATTTTGTTAATGTTGGCCTAACAAGGCTTATATTAATACCAACAATACTAAGAATTACCCTCAGCTGGATCAATAGACAGACACAAAAATGTTTTACAAACAGACTATGCAATCTAACAAAAGTCATGCTTATTACCGCACACCTCACACATTAGACATTCAATAGGAAGATAAATCGCTTTTAATTTGTCGAGGAAAGATCTAGGAAAACTGAAGATAAAATGGGGAAGTCGTCCGCCAAACTAACACAACAGACCAGTTGAATAATGTACTTGTACTGCATAAAGGAGGACTAGAATCGACGGAGTTCATACCTCACCGGCTTTTATACACGTTTATAATATATTTTATGCAATGAAATGATTGTGGATTATAGCACTGTTAGTTACAGATACCCTATACGAGTAACGCTAAAAAATACCATCAACACTGCGACTAATCCCATCAACTACTAATTGGGTTTCCTATGTATTTTAAATAAGAAATGAGTGAATAAATCAATTTTTATCAGTTCTCTACATCGAGAATTGTAAGACAAAAAAACAACAACACACAATTACCGAAAATGATGTAATTTTGAAATATATTTCTTATATAAAGGCTGGCATTTAAAGTATAAAATTCATTTCAGTTTCTGCCATATTTTGAATCTATCCTTTCACAGTTTTACAGTGAGTTAAGCGAGCTTCACAGCCAAACGTATGGTGGCTAAGATGCTATCGACAATTATGAATATGAATATGTAAGGATAACTATGTGTCAGATAATTTCTCATTTGATGAAAACGTCAGTGATAAAAGCTTAAATGAAAATGAAATTTATAATGAAAATTATGATGATACTAATGAAGAACTGAAAGCTTCTATAGAGGAATATAGTGGTTTAAAAATACCAAGACAAACTGGAAAAAGGTAATCTACAAATGTTTGCTCAAGAAAAAGAGCATTGTGAAGAAATACTGACAAGGGCAAATAAGGAAGGAGAAGCTGTACTGAGAGAAAAAGGGAAGTATTTGAATTCAAACGAACTCCGATGATTCTTCGATGTGACAGTGCTAACTGAGCGTAGTAATGAAATAGCTTTGGAACTGGGACAATGGTTGATAAATGTTTCCACAAGCAATGGATTTCATCACATTTCAATATGCCTTGGAGTCGATAATGTTGAAGAAAGAAGAAAAAGGCAATAAATGGGCACATACTTTTCAGAGTATCATGTACCATCAGAAAATGTTCCATTGAGCCATTACTCACATTTCGTAGTAGACGTCTCTAAGAACAATATATTCCAAACACAACTAAAAAATATGGTTCAAAATTTGGAGATTGTGTGATAATGACAAATCCAACGTTTATAATACGTATCTACAGGAGGATAATCAAGAGAACAAAAGCCAAGGAGAAAGAGTTGTACTGGACACGATTCTGACAGTGAATGCAATATAACCTTACGAGTTTGAAGATAGCTAAGAAATTATCGCTACAATATATATACAATTTATACGTTTTAGAAAATGGTACACAGAGTTCCAGCTAATATTATTGTCTAAACTTTATAGAAGGTAAAGTACTTATGCTGCTACATGCTATACATGACTGACCACAAATTGCAAACAACCAGAAGCGAAAAAAAATATGAAAATCTCAAAGTAAAACACGACCAAAGGTGGATTAGTCACTGACGATCAAATCCTAAGGAGCTTTTCAACTTAAAAAAAAAAGACAAACTTATGGTCTGTCGCTGCTTTCTACGACATGTCCGATGTATACTTTCGTTTTGTGAATTCATCTTGACCTCGACTTGAATAAAAGAGTATCATATAAGAGAAGCCTTTTCTTGCAGGTACGAGGAAACGAACTAATCCAACAAAACAAAAATATGGTGAGTGCAACAAAATCTAACTCTGATTTGTAAAATCAGAGTTTGGCACTTTTGCTACGTGAAATTAAAAAAAAAGTGCAGAGAAAGATTTTAAAAGTTATTTTATTTTGCATGTAAGGTTCATTCCTATATATTATATGAAATATTTTACGGTTGAAGACAGTTTTTTTGTGTATTGATATGCGACTTATTTCAATTTTCATAATATTTTAATTTTTTAACTTTTAATTCAGTTCTAAAGATTCTTAAGTGTTGAATATTACTGTATAGTAAAATAAGTATTAAGATGCAAAAATAAATATATTTATAAACAATAAGTAGTGTATGTAGTGCATAGGAGCTCATGAAACCCTCTATCGGTAGTTAATATTATTTAAAATTTGGTAATTTAAGGATTTCACCAACAAAAAAGTAAGAACCAGCCAGCCATATTAGATATTTCTTAACATATTCTGATTAACGACAACAGATGGAAGCACACAAAATATTTTTCAACGGGCTTTCCAAGGAGTCTCGTTTTAACCAAATCACCAGTTCCCATGCTGTGGGTCGTGGTGTCAGTCGATGGGGTCGGGAGAAGAGATTACTTTTGTTTTGGATTCAAAAACTTTGAAAATCGTTTTGTGAATGTGTTGCTTGCTACATTACTTTGGGTGCTGTCTGTGGTTGCGTAATTTTTATCTCAAAATGGGGTCACATAGCAGGCGATTATTTAAATGAAGAAACTTATTTTATTCGCTTATTCCCTAAATGTTAACACGGATAATACTTACTCGTCCACTTCCCGGACATTACAATTACTCTGAGTATCCTGGCGTCTTTTTAAGGCAATGTAATTGAAAATGTTGGATAGTAACAAACTATTTAGGGACACACACATTTATAAAATGATGACATAATATATAAAAGATCACTGTGATACATAATTCCAACGAGGCGTTTGCGAAATCTCAACATCTCATGAACACAACTAAAACAACGGAAAAATCAACTCCTAAACATCATTTCTTCTACAGGCACAGCACAACGTCATAATTATACCTCTCTTTTTATTCTCGGACATAGAATGTTCGGGATGGTGCGTATTTTGTTATAGTTATCTGCTGCCTCACCGGGGGACATTTTATGGACGGACGTTGAACTTAATGTTAATCGTTATCTTAGCTACAAAGTTGTTCACCAACATTTAATGAAAACAAGGTTCGAATATTTTATACGCTGTTGTTGAACACTTATGGGTCTTCATGAAAATCAATTGCTCAAAAATAGTTAACAACATTCTGTCACAAGTTGAAAGTCTATGAAATGGTAATAAAAAAAGAGAATATGTTCTAGAATTGAATACGTATATTCATTAACTAATAATGACTTAAGTTTTAGTCCAACTTATATTCAACTGTCAAAGATCACGTTCTTTTCTTTATATTTTCACTGTTGAAGATGCAGTGGTAGAGCGCTCATCTTCTTGTTAGAAGCTAGTTTTCTTTGGCAAGATATTCTAGGATTCTAAAGTGAAATTGCTCTCGAAAATGGAGGATGATGTGGAAGAAACTAGAAGTAGGCACAATATTATCATATATGTTTAGACAGTGATTATTAAAACTACTGGTGTTATAGCGTTACATTGTTCTTTTATTGGACTCCAGAACCTTCTAGTGATTCGTACAAACCAACATATCCCAGGTTGCACTTCGGGCACGTGAACTCACATACCACTAGCGAGATAGTCAATGGATAGTATTTGGCTTTAAAGTTGAAGATCCCTTTTAATCTAGACTGTATTTTAAAGACACAATATTATCTGAACTTGTGGATATAGCTGTTTGATAATTTTATTAATTTTGTCTTAATCATATGTGAAGTAGTGCCCCCCCCCCAATGGCACAGCGGTATGTCTGCGGACTTACAACGCTAGAAACCGGGTTTCGATACCCGTGATGGGCATAGCACAGATAGCCCATTGTGTAGCTTTGTGCTTAATTGCAAACAAATATGTGAAGTAGTATCTAAGTAGGGTATAGCTAAAGTAACAGTTTTCTTCGAAACATTTAATATAACAATAGATGAAGTATTTAGTTATTTAGTTTTAGCGTATCTAATTCTAGTTAGGAAATACTTCTATTTGAAAGACAGTTAATATTCAATGAATACTTCACTAGTGATATTTGAGTGCACGTGCCCGAAATGCAACCAGGGACATGTTGAATCAACCAATAGAAGTCTCTGCAGTCGAATAAAAGAATACTAACGCTAAAACTTACAAGTTTGGTTTGTTTGCGAATTTCGCGCATAGCTACATGAGGTTTATCTGTGCTAGCCGTCCATAATTTAACAGTGAAAGACTAGAGGGAAGGCAGCTAATCATCACCACCTACAGCAAACTCTTGGGCTACTTTTTTACCAACGAATAGTGGGATTGGTCGTCACATTATAATGCCCTCACGGCTAAAAAAGCGATCATGTTTGGAGGGACAGGAATTCGAACCCGCGATCCGCAGGTTGCGAGTCGAGCGCCCTTACCACGTGATTTCATTTATTTGTTTGTTTTAGCGGAAACCCAAGCAATAGGCTACACAGGCCTGTGATGGTTTTATTGTCACTGCTCCACAGTGATTCCTGTGCGCTGAATCCGAAAATGATATCCATTTTTCTCCATCACGTACAGATTTTTCACGAAACGTTATATGTAATTTTACATAAGTGAATCAATTTCATTGAAATCGGTTGTTATGTTGACAACCACTGGCTATAACTTTCCCCAGACCAATAGCAACGTGAGTCTTATCGATCGTTCTAGAACCCAAACATAACAAACATAATAATAAAAAAACGTTCACTGTGGTAAACTAAATAATAATAATTTGATCTAAGTAAGAGTTTTATTTTCTTCCCGATTTGTAAAAAAAAATCCTTACGTTATAGAAAAAAAATTAATATTGTTTTCGAAATCTGCCTAGTTGAATTATGGAAAATCCTTTATTAAAACCAAAACAACTTTAATGAAGTTTAAATTAGCAGGCCGGTGCTGTCTGTGCTGTATCAATCGCGGGGACACAGCCTTAAAACTTAGCTTCATAAGCCCTGAAGCTTACCATTGATTTACTGGGTGACGATTTCATTTCTCAAAAAATGCGATACAGATTACGTACATAGACAAACACACATACATACAAATATACACATTTGATTAAGTGTAAATTAATTAAGTCTTTCAACTGCGTCAAAAGCGGTATACAAGTGGGAAAAGTCTTATACACTACAGTTAAAGTTAATATAAATATATTTTTAGATAGAACTAGATAGTGGAAATTCATATATTTGTAGGTAAAATGCATGTCGTTAGAATAATGATGAAGCTAGTAAGGTTCAAGGTATCAATTATTTTTAGTTGTTAAATTATCTCAAGTTCCATAAAACTTTAGTTGCAGTCTGTGTGTTTATAGAATGATAATAGTGAAAGAAAAGTTGAAAACCATGTTTTACAAAAGGCAACTGATCAGTCCTTGCTGATATTGTAAAGATGATGTTTTAACAACATATAATTATTAGGTAATATTGAAATAAAATATAATTTGAAGGCAGCATAGAAAATTGGAAATAATTAGTGAAATGTATAGCATATTGTTACGTATTACAATTTCAAATAGTCTAAAACTGAGTTAAATTGTAATTTAGATTTATTAGTTAAATAAATGCCGATATGTATCCAATTTATGATATTTGCCAACAAGATTGATACACACAGTTTCTATTTTTAATACAAATATATTATAATATACAAACAATAATACAATTTAAAATAACAGTTATTATAAATAATGATCTATGTACAAAAGATTTACAAACTTACAAACAACATCGTTTCTTCTTTCTGGTCTGGAAATTCCTTGATGTCTTACCGAGTGTTCACGATGTGCGAATTAATATTGAGTTGATGTAGATTCAATTCACTTAACAGGGAGCTAGCTAGTACTGTGGTCCTCACTGATCACACGCCGATTATAGGTCGAGTATTTTACCGCTGAAGTTATATAATGTCTTCGTAAAAGTGAATCCACTGAAGTTAAATGGTTTGTAGTGTTCGAAATATATACATGTTCCAGGTTAAATATCTGAAGTTTCTCGATTAATAAGCGTTATAACAATCACAGTTATAGCTTCCGCGGTTTATAGTACGACAACTGTAGCAAACCAATAATATATACTGTCTTTTGGTGCGTGGCGTTGGTTATACTTATAGGCGTGAAGAAAGTTTCTTGAAATTTCAGTTTACGCAACAATATAAACGATACACCAGTGTTTACGTACACACACATAAATTGTCGATTTTTAAACTTGAGAATTTTCTACAATTTTAGGGAATAGGCGGGAATTT
>NW_013666382.1:89628-97320 GCF_000517525.1 Limulus polyphemus | reverse complement strand
GCCAAAGTACATGATAGTTCTAGAAACGTTGCGTCACAGTAGTCATATGACTCGATGACGCAACATACACTTCTAAATATAAACGTAACTTAAATAAATAACGATATTAAAATAGATATATAATAGTAAATCCGTCACACATATATTCTCATTTTATAATATGAATAAAAAAGAAAAATCTAAATAGCATTAAATTTTCTCAGCTTTTTTAAGATACTTATATACACAGGTAATGCGGTGAAGATACATATGTATTATTACAATGAACATTCTTAGCTTTTGAGTCATCTTTGTGGTTATGAATCATACTGCAATTTAGAAGTGTTTCTCTAAGATATTACATTCACTGAAAACAAATAAAGTTTTCCTGAACCATTTTCAACAGTATTTATGTGTTTTTGCTTCCTGTCTTTTCAATAGTACCCCTTGAAGATTTTTCGAATAGTGTATTACTGCATTGAGTTGGCAATATATACGCCAAAGTGAATATTTCAAATTAGAAAAAGTGATGGGATATAGAAAAAAAATTGTATAAATTTTGTGTTTAATATGAACTAAATTTCAAGTTTATCCCTGTTTATGAAATTCCCCTTCCTAATTACCCCGTCCTCCGAGGTTCGATTCCTGCTGAACAGCAAATAGTCAAATGTGATTTTACTCTGAAACAAACAAACCTTAATTACACCTGACGGGTAGTTACACGATTTAAATGGTTTGTTTGGTTCTTGTTAAGTACAAAGTTTCACAATTGCCTGTGCTGTGCCCCCACCTATTATTAGTGTTATAAGCCTACAAACTTACAGCTGAACCACTGGAGAGGGGCAACATAAATGGATACGACTACAAAAACACAAAATATTTGTTTTCTTCGTAGTTGATACAGATTATCTTCACGGAATTACCTGGCGAGACATCAAACAGCTTTAAAAAAGGTGTGTGTGTGAAAATAATAGCATTTCAGTGACTTGTATAAGACAAAAGATAGACCTGAAATGTTATTTTTACATGCGTCTTTTTCTAAATCCGGAAAAGACTAATGTAACAACAACAAAAAAGAAAAGGAAAACAAAACATGTAGAGTTATGCATGATTTAAGTCACTCCCCTGACAAATGTGAATATTTTCACCACTGCCATGCGCTGCCCTACAAAACTAAAACTATTAAACTCATACAGCAGTCCACTTAAACTTTTAAAGTGATAAAATAAACTCCCATAGATAGAATGGTGTAGGGTGTTTAAAGAATGTTCATTAAGTATATTTTACTGTGATTTAAATGCACATTTCACAAGTAACCATAAAGAAATCCATTATAATAGACTCTAAAGTGGAAATAAATAAAAATTTATTAAAAATAAATAAAATATTGATAATGATCTCGCTAAAATACCTAAAGTTTGACAGAAGAAAATAATTTCTGAAACAATATTTGTTTATGAAATAGTAACTTGTTTTCTTTATCGCAATGTAGTTGGAAACTAAATATAAATAATGAATAAAGAAATTAATGTCTCGTTTTGGAACACTTTCAATAACCACCCCCCAAAACGTACATCACGTTGATGTAGCCTATATAATGTATAAGGTTTAGTACACTCTAATTCCTTCTAGTGATGGAACACGATGAGACGCACATTCGGTATGTAATGCTGTTTGAATACAAGAAGGGAAACAATGTCTCTGTAGCCACAAAGAATATCAAATAAGTTTATGGAAATGTTTTGAACGTTCGTGTCAACGATGGTTCAGCAAATTTCGTTCAGATGACTTTAGCCTTAAAAACTAATGGCAGGGGCCGACATGTTGAAATTGATATTGATGCTCTGAAGACGCTTGTTGAGTCTAACCCAAGGCAACACAACTTGTGAAATGACCCTCAATTTGCATGTCTCTCATGAAACAATACGGAATATGGGAAAACTCCATAAAGAAGGTGTTTGGGTGCCTCACGAACTCTGCGATGGTCATTGTTTCCATCGTGTGAACGTTGTTTCATCTCTTCTGGCGCGTAATGCGCGTGAACCGTTCTTGGACAGAATTATCACCGGTGATGAAAAATGGATTCTCTATGCTAATATTAAATGCCAAAAACAAAGGCCCAGTCCTAGACAAAAACCACTTCCGACCCCAAAAACCTGTAGTACATCCGTAGAAAGTGATGCTTTGCATTTGGTGGGACATCAAAAATGAAATTGATTTCGAACTCCTCAATCCACAGCGAACTGTCAATGCAGAGATCTATAGTCAGCAACTGGAACGTTTAAATCAAGCCCTTCACTCGTCAATCGGAAAGGTGTTCTTCCTCTCCACGACAATGCACGTCCACATGTGGCACGTTTGACGCAATACAAGATTATAGAGTTGGGTTGGGAAGTTCTCCCCTACCCACCATATTCTCCAGATTACTGTCTCCTTTGTTCGCTGCAACACCATCTTAATGGGAAAACGTATGCAAATGTGGAAGGTGTTAAAGAAGACATTGGCATGTGTTGTTTTTTCAAAGCCAAATGGTTTCCTCGTAAAGCATCATCGATAAAAATGGAGATTATTTCATTTAATAAATGTTTTGTTTTGATAAAAAGGTGCGACATTAATTTCCTGACAACCTAATACTTTCTAGGAATTTGAAGATTTTTTTGTCTCTTGAACAACCCATAGTTATCACTTTATAGCAGGTATATGTATTCGATAATGTTTCTATAAGATATACAACATTTTTTAATAAAAACATAACATGTTTTACTAATGGTATTTACATAACTTATGATGAACCTCAATTTTAGAGTCGTATTTCGAAACCTTCGGTTAACAAATATATTTTATACATTTACTGATCTAGGTAACATTCGATTATGACCATGTGTGTGTCAGAAATGAATTTGACAATATTCGTTAAATATTTTTACAGAGTTTTGAAATTAATACAGTTGGTGAGTGAGTTCGTGTTAGTGGTGTATAACATTAAGATAGTAAATGCAAAGGTAATTTTTACTGAAACTGCAGAATTAATGAGAAATGTTGATTAGAATTCCTCCAATTAGTTTGTTTCATGTATGTTGTCTTAGATTTAGTAAGGTGATCAAGAAAAAGTTATATTTTTCATTTTCGCTCATTAGAACCTGAAAGGTAATTAATTTTTGAACGCTAAAGTCTGATTGTTTGATTTAATTTTGAAGATACCTATTTCACCTTACGCAATATCATCGTACGTTATTACAATGACATAAAATGTTCAAGATGTCAGTAATACTGGTTGGATAAGTAATAAAAAAATCTTTACAAATTATTAACAATATTAAATGAGCCTAATGTTTAGAAAGGAATCTTTGGAAGAAAAGGAGAATAAAGTCAATCTGTCAGAACTACATGAAGTTGAGATGATGGGTGTATTGTGCAGAAATTTAATAATGAAATAAAAATAAAATTTCTGTTCATTTAAAAAACGCAACCAAATCACAATGTTAATATTAAAGGTAAGTGATTGAAGGCTAAACATTTTGTGTATAGTTCTCTAAACTAACGTGAAAACAAAACTGTTAAAGGATTGTTTGTTTGTTTTTTTAATTATGCACAAAGCTACACAAGAGCTATCTGTGCTCTGCCCACCACGGGTACCGAAACCCGGTTTCTAGCGTTGTAAGTCCGCAGACATACCGCTGTGCCACTGGGGGGCCTGTTAAAGGATCTGGCTTATAAGTTCAGAATTTTGTTTGTGATAAAACCAACAACATCTGTATGGGTAAAACGAAAGGTCTCTTAGGCAATGACTTGTGGGAGACAAAATATACATATGAATGATTATTTTTATATACTTCTGATTTAGGACTAACATTCAAAGGAAACGTCATCCTTTCATAACCTTTAAGACATGACTTGTGGATGTAATTGCAAGTCTATCCCCTGGGACAGAATAACATTTTGTCCCTCAAAAAATCAGTTCAATGCTTGATAGCATATAAATAAGTACCTTCGTAGAGCTTCAAAAACAGGCTACCTGTCTCTGATCGTGTTTTAAATCTAAGAAACGAAATGATGACCATGCTTACTCCAAGGTAATCGGTTTAATAAGCATTATGACGATCTGTGAAAGCTACATATGACACAGAAACATTGCATTCAACGATAATTGTAGAGATCGCATTTAAACAGTTTATATTATTTTCGTTTGAAAACCTGTTCTAAAACAATGTCGTGTTTAAATAAAACTTAAAAATAGGCTGTTGTTGGAAAATGTTAGAAGCAGCTTTAAAACATTATTTACTTAATTTATTTTAATGATCTTCTACTAAGAGACGGGACTAAATAAATACTGTATACATTTATATGAGAAACTTAAACAAATATAATATTTTGTCTTATGCCGCAAATAGTGGAATTTGACCGTCACTCTTATAACACACCCATAGCCCCAAAGTGTGGAACGCGATTTTGGGGTAACGGAACGAGAACTATGATTTCTCAGATTTACAGGCCTGCACTCCAAAAAAAATAAAAAAAAAAAAGAAGGCACGAAGCAGCTGCAGCCATTTTCAACTGTTAAGAAATTTATATTAAAAAAATTAAATATATGTATATATATATATATGTTTGAACAGTCTCTACACGATTCGATAACTGTAGCAGGTTTGGTTGTTGAATTCGAAAGGGCTCTTCCTGGTATTTTAGACTATTTTAAGTGGAGTAGTTTCATGTTATCATTTTCATGTTTTCGACAAAGAAAAAAATAATAAAATAAACTGCATTAGCGAAATTAGTACAAGCCTATAATTGAGGTCACTAATGCTTCATAAGCAAGTGGGCTTCTCGTCCAATAGAAATATCCTAAATGTCTTATATTTAGAATAGACGAATAGATTGGTTTCTATACAGATTATTTTTCTATCGTAATGAACTGAAGACTAGAAAATAACCGAAAACCTGAAACTATTTGTGATATATTTCCAGTTCTACCAAATAAAAGCAAAAACAAAAAAAAAATCAAACCTTGACACAACTTACTGTAATGATGATAGAATTTCGAGTCGTTATAAGCCACTTTAAGTAGGGCGGTGCTGAGTACCGGATTTTCTTTCGGTTTCCTGTTTCTAACAGTGCTCATAACAACAATTTATTGGTCTTCTGTAAATCCAATGAAGTACACTGGGAACCACATAACTTAAACTGGTGCTACACAGTAAAAACAACTTCAAGCTATCGCGCAATATATGCAGTGTTTTAAGCTTTGAAGTTTGGCAAATGGTATATACACATGGTGCTTTCTAACAAACATTATAAAACATTCTGCCTTTATTGTATTGTCCAATGAACTAACAAAAAATTGTGCCATACTTTTTACATTAAAATCTCTATGACATGCAGTTTTATGTCAAATATTAAATTATACACGTCAGTAGCTGACTTCCATAGACACAATATATAGAGTTTATTTTTGGATCTTAAAATAATAGACTTTTAAGTTTTACCAAATCTCATACAAACACTAGAAAGACTGGTGTTAACTAAGAATAACATTACACGTCAACTGGTAAAAAGGATCTTAGCCGTTTTCATTCCGACTTAGCCTTTGAAAGGTGTACTCCATTATAATAAGATTCAGAAAATATATTGTGAACTGCATATTGCATTCTAATAAGAATAGCCTATAAACTAAGTACTTCATTGTAATAAGAACAGCCTATATACTAAGTACTTCATTATGATTAGAATAGCCTATAAACTAAGCACTTCATTGTAATAAGAATAGCCTATAAACTAAGTACTTCATTGCAATAAGATGAGCATAAAAACTACACTCCATTATAATAAGACTTATTCAAGTGAGTTCCATTACCATAACACTGATTGCATAAACTATAACCAATTATAATAAGAATCAGATTATTATCTGTGTACTATGTTGCAGTAAGACTGAGAGTATAAACTGTTTATTTAATATTGCATTTAAGACTAAGCGTATATGTTGTGAAGTCCGTCATAATGTAACCGAGCCTGTAAATTGCGTACCTTGTTATAATACGACTGGGCCTACAAATTGCGTGCTCTTTTGCAATAAGACTAAGCTATAAACTGAGTACGTATACTGAGATGGAGTTATAAATTTGTACTTCAGTGTGATGAAAAGAATTCTCAGAACTTTGTATTTCTTTTTAATGAGACTAAGCTATAAACTGAGTACGTATACTGAGATGAAACTTATAAACTTTGTACTTCAGTATGATGAAAATAATTATCAGAACTTTGTATTTCTTTTTAATAAGATTAAGCCTATAAACCGAGTACGTATACTGAGATGGAGCTTATAAACTTTGTACTTCAGTATTGTTACGACAGCGGAAGTCACGTCATGAACTTCTAGAAGGATCCTGTCCCTTCCTGAATGCTCGAGCGTTTACTAGATTTCGGTATTCTTTTATATATAAGACGGTCAAGATGTAACAGCAACAATGTAATTGAACTGCGGACAGAGAGAGACATATTGTTGAGTCGAGCACGTGAGGCGTTCGTTGTGAATTATAGCGTTTGTTATAGCGTGACTGTGAAAATTAAGTGTATTGCAAAGTTGTATTCAGAAAGAATAAACCAGTTTTATTTAAGAAAGGACTTGTATCGTTAAAGTTTCTTCGGAAAGAATTTTTACGGAAAATTAACTAACGACCAGAGACGTAACATATATAAGCATGTAAAAAAATAAATAAAAAAGGCTTCTTAAATTACACTGTTAAAATATGATAATTGATAAACAAAATCAGAAGTTACAGACATGAACATTTCACATAAAGTTTAAGAATACTAGTGTGATAGAAATAGAGAAGATAGTTTGGCTTGTTAACTGAAATTCTAAAGTAAATAAATAGGCCTATGTGGACTTTTGACAAGAAGGAGAGAATTACATATATAGTATTTATGATATGTCCATATCTATAGTGTTGAAGAATATATTGTATGTACATTAACTTGTTCTGAATATATATATTATTTGGAAAACAAGTGAAGTGCTTGCTGCTTATTCATCGTTGAATTTATCGCTAACAAGTCACAGACAACTACTGTAGAAAAATCCTAAGCCCAACAACAACAGTATATATATATATATATATTTATACTATTAAGAAATATAACTAAAAGTATTTTTTATTTTGACAGTTGGTGAAGATCAGATATTTAAATTCTGACAGCTTTCTAGCTTGAGGTGTTTGGGTGAATCTTTTTTAACATCTAGTGTTTTCTGTGAGTGTTTTTAAGCTGGAGTTGTCTGGATGGACCTGTTTATGGTCTGGGGTGCTTGTCGCGGCTCTTCCTTGGCTGCTGTGGCTTGAGTAAACTTAGCTGCTCGGTCTGGCCTGTTCATGGTTGTGAAATATTTGGCTTTTGAATTCTGCTGGTTAGTGTGGGGCGGTTGAGAGGTGAGATGGAGTAATATGTGTATCTGGCTGTGGGGCATTGGTTAGGTCGTTCAGCTCTACAATGAAAAAAAAAGAAGAAATTATGGGTTAGTAAGTGGCCAGCCATGGTTTTGGATTTTGGAAGGGATGACAATCTTCACGAAGTCCTGTGGTGCTTGAACGGATTAAGTGGACAGGAATGACAGAATTAGGTGTTATATTATCTTTGGGCTAACACCATATCATGGTGTTGCATCAGCGAGATCACGTGACTGTTCTCACGCCCTCTGCTTTCTAGAACTATCCTGTA
>NW_013666382.1:86603-88929 GCF_000517525.1 Limulus polyphemus | reverse complement strand
AGAACTTTGTATTTTTTTTTAATAAGACTAAGCTATAAACTGAGTACGTATACTGAGATGGAGCTTATAAATTTTGTTCATCAGTATGATGAAAACAATTCTCAGAACTTTGTATTTTTTTTTAATAAGACTAAGCTATAAACTGAGTACGTATACTGAGATGGAGCTTATAAATTTTGTTCATCAGTATGATGAAAACAATTCTCAGAACTTTGTATTTTTTTTTAATAAGACTAAGCTATAAACTGAGTACGTATACTGAGATGGAGCTTATAAATTTTGTACATCAGTTTGATGAAAACAATTCTCAGAACTTTGTATTTCTTTTTAATAAGACTAAGCTATAAACTGAGTACGTATACTGAGATGGAGCTTATAAACTTTGTACTTCAGTATGATGAAAACAATTCTCATAACTTTGTATTTCTTTTTAATAAGATTAAGCCTATAAACTGTGAACCCCTTTATGATAAGGCTGATTCTATACACTGATTGGTTCGTAACAACTGGATGTCTTTTATTAGTGTATTATGCTGGGAAAAAGAAATCTAATTATCTTCGAGATTGTCCCATAGAAACCCAAAAAAGATTAATGGCCTACACAACAAAACTGAAACCGAAATGTTCACTTTGTTAATTTAAACATGGACATAAGAGAGACCTTTAGAAGAAACAGATATTTCAACATAGACTTAGAAAAGGTAGAAGAGTCACATATAGTTCTTTGAAGTGTGCTTAAAACATTTAGAAAGTAGTGAAACGGATTAATTGAGAACTATTTAAAAATCGTAATTCCTCATCTTTCTTTGGATGCCTGAGACATGAAGGGTATTTTGGTTTATTTTGTTGATGGATGGTAGATGATGGGAATGTTGAGCTTTGAACTCAGTTGTAACAAACTCAAATGTTTCCCCTGTGGAATTTATAACATATTTTCAATCAGAATATATTGATTAAGTATGAGTTTTAATTTTTTCAGTGGCACAGCTAAAAACCGGGTTTCGATACCCGTGGTGAGCAGAGCAAAGATAGCCCATTGTGTAGCTTTGTGCTTAACTTCAAACAAGCAAACAATGTTAATTAACATATATCTGCTTAACATGAGAACTGATCTCGGACATTTGAATTTGATTAAGCGCTCCGAACTTAATGAGGCGTGAATGTTTTGGTAAAACCCCGTTTTTGACTCTTCATTGATTTTTTGTATATATGCTTTATTTTGCTATCGTGTTTTACTTTTTCTGAACGTAGTTTATTACTCTTTTACCACCTTTATATATTTTTGTCGCTTTGATTATATGTCACATTTGCTTTCTTGTTTTATATCTTTTATGAATCATAATTTTGTTTTAACTTACTAAACAAACTAGATTTTGTTGACAGTAAGTTTATCTTCCACCTTTGCTTTGTTGCTGTTTTCTAAATGTTTATGCCTCAAATCTCGGTTCATGCACGTATTGCTCGAACTTAATTCAGTTAGGGTCTCACAAATAACAAGGAACTGATATTAAAACACCTGGTCATTTTAAACAAGGACTAAAGGTAAACTTTTTGTATTTTAACTGAGCTAGGTTATAAAACAATGGTATAAGGCTTATATAACATATATCACTTTTGTATTTATCAGTTATAAGATATTACAGTATAAGAGATTGCACTAATTAATTAATTCACTCATTCAATTTTTTAAACTAATCAATAACGATACCATTCTTCTTCAACAAACTACTGTAGAAGAAACATACCATTTCCGGAGTATCCGGAATCATGTTTGTGTCCTGTCTTTTCATAAAGTTATTGTAACTCTTACTGCTTTAGAAGAAATGTTTGGATATAATGTTAAAACAGGAGCTTTATTTTCACTTTATGAAATATGGAAGAAGAATACGTTTGAATAGACAATTAGTGAATGCTTTATGTATATACATATTTTTTTTACAGTAAAACGACTACAAAAGTTTTGGGAGTTATGATAGATTTCATTGTGATAAAAACAGGACAGGTCAAAAAGAAATCTTAAACACGGGAGCAACTGTTTCGCTTTTGGAGAGAGAGAGCTTTATTATAATTTTCCAATTAGACAAGAAAATTGTTTGTGCCCTACCCCCTTCAGCAGCTCAGCGGCAAGTCTGACAGCTTATAACGTTAAAAACCGGGCTTCGATATGTATGATGAGCACAGCACATATAGCCCAGCGTGTAAAACTTTGTGCTTGACGCCAAACTAATATACTAAATGGTTTGTCTTATGATTCAGTTGGATAGATTATTACCAATGATTAAAATTCTATGTAGTTTGTTTTGTTTTCTTCTTATTTTTCGCCCCC
>NW_013666382.1:84160-86529 GCF_000517525.1 Limulus polyphemus | reverse complement strand
CTTTGTGATTAATTAACAAACAAACAAATGCTTCTTTGGTGGCAGAAGATAAATAACTTATTATGTTGAAGAGAACGATTCGAAATTAAAGAAATATCGGGTGGATATTACTTTTAACAAATATGTAAGTATTGTATTTGGAGCTTATAAATATGAGAACATTTTGACACACTACATTCTGTTTCCGTTTACCCAAAAATTACTAACACAAACTACAAACTCGGGGTACAGATACATCTTTGTGCGGGAAGTAACATAGGCTGTGTTGCCGCGGCCTCAGAGGCTGTTTTGAGATCGCAAATTGAGGTCAAAGTGACTAATATATCAATTTTTGACAAACAGGACCACCAATTGGTCTCAAATTGAAAAGGCCGATTTTTTTTTGGTAATGTGTGATACAGAAAGCTATTATTTACGTTTCTTCTCCTAATCAATCTATCAATGATCAATTATGTGTTAAAACGATTAAAAAACTTTATACAGCCTTCATTTGCTTCTCTGCTCATTCTCTCTCGTAAGAGAATGATGGCAAATCTCTTGGAAGCAATAATAATGAATGGGCCTCGCAAGGATGAAGAGGTGTTTCTGCCGAAAATATATTATATTCTAACAACACTCAACACCATTCAAGAGGAAACGATTTCCTGTCAGATCAAGCATTGCCATAACCATCAACAAAGCACAAGATCAAACCCTCAAGGTGGTAGGACTTGACCTAGAATTGTCCTATTTTTCCTATGGCCAGCTATATGCTGGCTGTTCTAGAGTTGGAACTGAAACAATCTATTCTTCTTTGCTCCTGACAGCAAGACAAAAATATTGTGGACAAAGAAGCTTTAAAGAAGATCAATAAATTAGCATGTAAATAAAGAACTAAATGAGATAAAGCCATTTTCACCCGAGCAACGCCGGGTACTAGTAGTCGTCTAGGTAACATTCACACCTGTATTTACTGCAAGGTCGTTGACAAGGTCTGTTCTCAACTGCTGTCTGCTTCATAAAGAAAATGTCCTGAGACACATGATATCACTTTTGGAGAGTTTCGGTTTTTTTACCTCGACTACTTTTTTATGAACAGTAAAAGTTTCGTACCCTATTCAGACCCTTGCATACAGATCTGTACAAAAACATGGAGTCTTTCCAAAGTTTTGAGTTCCACACTCCTGTCATGCAGTATTTCAGTCCTGGTAGCCACGATTAGAATTATACTACTACTGGGAAGAGTATGAATATGTGTACTTTTATTGGCTGTTATACTGGTGTGTCACTTTCTGATAGGTTGAGAACTAATCACAGTGTAAGTTATCAACACGTGACTGTATTCTGATGCAGTTTCTTTTGAAATGGTAAAGGGATGCCATTTCCGTAATATTTGTCTTTTATACATTTTCCCCCACGTTTCCACAATTATTTCTTATTACAGTATAACCTATCATTTTGATAGAAATGATAAAATAATCGAAAATGCCTCAGCAGTTATTTTTTTAGGTGTATCAAGACACTGAGGAAATTATTGGTGTTTTGAAAATTAGCAGTATGTACGCTGTTTATAAAAAAGGACTCAGAGAGAATCTAGGAAAATACAGGCGTATTACATTGACTTCTGCTATACAGAAGAACTACAGGTGGTGTTATTGTGTTAAACGCCGAGCACTAGTGAAGCACTGAAAATCCAATATCGTTCTTATTTGTGATAAACAATCATGTAGACTGCAGATGTTGTTTTTTCACATACATTTTAATCTATCCATTACGGATTTCAAATCAGAGATTCGAAAAATAGCATTTTATGATGTATCTTTGTCTGCAACAATTCACTTTCGTTCAGTACCAGAATTTATTAGTTGGGCTGCACTCTGGCGGGTAAGTGACTATTTGGAGCTCTATTTATTTAGGCAGTACAACAAGTTTAAGGTTACAATGTTGAGGGCTGAAAGCTGGAGAGGTATGTAAAAACAATAGGCTTAATATTTGTTTTTAATTTTTCCTCTTAAATGGAATAAAAATAACTTGAATATTATTTGTATCCGCCACAAATCACTACTCAGTAGATCTTTCGTTCAGTATCAAATGTCGTTAACTGAGCTGACTAATTTGAAGTCTGCAATCACAATTTAAGAATAATGGGGAGAAACCAAGACTCAGCGTGATTTTCATCACTTATCTATGCCTCTTAGATGTGTTATAATTCAGACTTTCAGAAATGTTAAAGGCTTCACAAGGCTACCCATTGAAAAACTTTTTTTAATTCGTACACTTTATAAGCGAGAAAATCCTTTTATAACTGTTAAATTTGGAATACTATACCTGATGATGCTGTGGGGTTCTGTTAATATTAATTAAGTTTTTGATGAATAAGTATATTAATG
>NW_013666382.1:77872-83264 GCF_000517525.1 Limulus polyphemus | reverse complement strand
GTATACATACTAATAACACAACTGTTATATTTTTATGAAACGAAAACCTCCCTATTTATGTGGCAAGATAATCCCATGTCCGTTTATATACTGAACAAATATACACTAAAACTATGATCAACCAAACACATACCTGATGATGCTGTGGGGTTCTGTTAATATTAATTAAGTTTTTGATGAATAAGTATATTAATGTAAAATATTACTTATGGATGAATTAAAGTTGATTTTCGTTGCTTGAGGATTAGTTGTAACCCCAGGGGACCAAACGGCATTTTTGTCATATTGCTCGTTTGTATATTCTCAGGAACAAAGACTATGCGAAACAGGCAAGTATGCAGACAAGGAGGAGGATGATGGTGTCTTCTAAAAAAGAATCTTCTCATTTGGTGAATTTTTTTAATTGTTCTTTGTATTTTACTGAAAAGTAATATAAACGTATATTTCAAAACTAAATTATAAACTAAATTAAACTAAACCCTCTAATGATATAGAATATGAATATATCTGGGGGCTATAGAGTTTTCAAAATTTTAATAAATACTTCTATATTCATTTACAAGTTTTAGACGTACAGAATGTGCCCAGCCTTTAACTTTGTTAATCCTGCCTTTAGGGAAGTTTAATGTATTCCAAGACTTAGATCAGAACTTTTCTATCTTTTACATTTTCTTGATTTTTGGATAATTCGCTCAGCTGTTTCAAGACTGGCGGTTATATCTAGAGACGTTGGAAACGTTTTTATTTTCTTCTGGTATTAAAGAGGCTTCCCTGTTAACGTGGCATACAGTTCTTAGCAAAACTCGTGCTTGATGATGATTCATAATGAAGGTGTAGACGGTTTATTTACAAGGTTCGAACGTTTCGGAATAACTTATTCCATCTTCAGCGAAATCTGAAAATTGTGTTACAAAGATGATTATTACTAAAATTATATTGCCCTTCAGTGGCACAGCGGTATGTCTGCGGACTTACAACGCTAGAATTCGGGTTTTGATACCCGTGGTGGGCCCACAGATAGCCCATTGTGTAGCTTTGTCCTTACCTTCAAACAAACCAACAAACTAAAATTATAATATAATAACATAATCATTAGTTTAGTTAGTTATTAGGAAAAATGGTAATTGGATGGATGATTGTTTGTTTTTGAATTTCGCGCAAAGCTACACGAGGGCTATCTGCGCTAGCCGTCCCTAATTTAGCAGTGTAAGACTAGAGGGAAGGCAGCTAGTCATCATTACCCACCGCCAACTCTTGAGCTACTCTTTTACCAACAAATAGTGGGATTGACCGTAACATAATAACGCCCCCACGGCTGAAAGAGCGAGCATGTTTGGTGGGACGGGGATTCGAAGCGGCGACCCTCAGATTGCGAGTCGAGCGCCTTATCCATCTGGCCATGCCGGGCCAGGACGGATGAAACAATGTTTATATATATATATATTACACAACAGCTGAGTTAAAGTGAAAATGTAGAACCATTTTAGATCTAGTCGTTAAGGGTCGGGCGGTCTTTATCTATAAATTAACTTTCTTTAATGTAGAGGTCAAGGTCTGAAGATCCTGTGGTGATGATAGAGAAATCGTTAAATGAAATATTGTGACCTGTAGTTTCAGAATGTGAACGAATGGATGAGTGGCTGGGTTTAAGCAGTGGATGATTGGTTCTGTTAGATACTCCTAAATGTTCACAGAATAGTTTTTAAGTGGCGTTTCTTTTTGCCAATGTACGTAACCTTACAGTCACTACACGTATATCTATACACTAGCCATGAATGTAGAAGTTTAAGTACTTGATCTTTGTACTGAAATAAATGTTTAATGCGGAGGCTAGGTCCGTATATTATTGTAACGTCTCTGATCGTTAGTTAATTTCCCGTATAATTTCTTTCCGATGAAACTTTAGCGACACAAGTCTATTGTTAAATAAAACTAGTTTATTCTTTCTGAATTCAACCTTGCAATACACTTAATTTCCACGGTCACGCTATAACTTTAACAAACGCTATAATTCACAACGAACGACTCACGCGCTCGACCCAACTGTCCGTCTCTATCTCTGTCTGCAATTCAACTACATTGTTGCCGTCACTTCTTAGCGGTCTTATATACAAGAATACTGCATATCTAGTAAACACTAGAGGCTTCACGAAGGGACATGACGTGTTACTAGCGTCACGTGACTTCCGCTGTCGTAACATTATTCTAAGCTGAATTTGAGGATAGAAGTTTTTTATTAGGGAGGAGAGCTATAAAATAACTCTCTTTGACGTTAGTAAATTGTATGAAAATGACAGGATGAAGACGATATGGTGGTGTGAGCTAATAAGATTGAGTAAAATTTACAAGACAGTGTGAAATTAACACGTATAGGTGAAGTGAACAGAGTAATCTAAAATGAATAAACTAGAGTAAATAGCACATGGCTGAGTAAACCTAACATTGTAAAGTAGGTATGGTGTTTGAAGTGAATAGGCAAAAGTAAATTATACAGGGATGAATGAGCCTAAAGTTGTGACATTCGTATGGTAGTTGTAGTGAAAAACTGGAGTAAGTTGTACAGGGCTGAGTGGCTTAATACTGTAAAATGGATATGGTACTTGAAGTGAATAGGTTAGAATAAATAGTACAGGGACTGAATGAGTATAATACTGTGAAATGGGTATGGTATTTGTAGTTAATAGGTTAGAATAAATAGTACAGGGTTGAGTGAGCCTAATACTGTGACATAGGTTTAGTATCTGAAGTGAATACAGCGTGAATCAAAAATTTTAGCGAGAACTACATAAATAAATCCCTCAAATTTAGATAAGTTCATGTAATAAGCAATAGAAAATAACAAAAAACAATTACTCACAATGAATAAAGTATGACAGATCGAGAAACAGAAAGAGATAAAGGTTTTGTGAAAAGGATAAAGGAAAAGTAAACACGAGGTATATCATGTACTTTGTCACTAAACCTGTTTTAATTGCAGAATTATTACTGTTTGTCTATATATATATATTATATTATATAACACAAAAATCTATACATCTGTCTGTCCGTTATCTAACTACTCTTAGGTCGCTAAGCCAATCTCAACCAAACTTTATGGGATGATAGTTTGGGAAAAAGGAAATGTTAATGGGGGTTTATAATCCCTCCATCCCTCATCATTGTTGTTATGGAGCATTTATTATCTTTGACGTAAGTTAACGTTAACTACGTTCATAGATGGTCCAAGGTCCTAACACGAAAAATAAAAAACTTTATTCAATTTTCTGGAACTCAAAATAACACAGTGTAGGGGAGGGCACACAAACGTCTTATACATCTCAGAGAGAGCCCTACCTCTCTTTACGGAAGAATGAAATAAAAACAAATAACTGTCTCTATTGCAATAATACATAAACTCAGCTGAAGTTTCTACTCCTACAGGTTGATATGAGGAGCCATTTCTTGAGTTATACCCACGTTCTACTATTCTACTTTGACCCGTGACCTTTCAACTTCTGCCCGTAACTACTTTGGCCGCTACCTCTTTCTAAAGAGTCACCATGATAATCGCACAGTGTATACCATGTTTTAAGTATATACATATTGAGTTATTAAAGCTTATACAAAACTTTTGGTGAGCTAACAATGAATACTGTAATATGTTATGTTGCGAATAAATTGAGTGAAAGTTAGGATTTTTGTGTTATTTATTATAGCATCCACCCACACGTTATTTTAACTTCATAACCCGGACAAAGGACGGGTACCTCTGCTTGTGGATAATACAACAACATTCTTTGTGATTTGGGCGGCACACTAACTTTCTCTTGTTACATCGATGCTTAACAGGAATGCTCTTTTTACAGGCATACAAAGATTGAACGATAAAGAAGATAAATTAAACATCTCCATCCTTTACTTGATTGGAAGTTTGATAATCCACGAAACTAGTCTGTGATGATTACGGTCAACATTATTCTATTTGGTTAATATAAATGTGTACGTGAAGGTGTATACTTATTGCTAAGAACTGTATTAGGGAAATGTAGTAAACTACCAAAATGACATATACTTTAAAATGTTATTGTAATGCTTTGTTTAAAACGCTGATTGCCTAAATTATATCCCCACATAGCCTGTAAGCTTGCATAGTTTCTTTACAGCTTGAGTAAAGAATAATATGATCTTAACAGGGTTCAGCGATCTATTTATCATTCTCTCAACCCCGAGGAGTACTCAGCAATAATCGAATTGTAAGAAGCTGTTTCACATGGAGTACAGATAATGGCAATAGTTGTAGAATAAAGTAGAAATAGGAGTTACATTGCTGACACCAGATTAAAAACAACCATGCTAAACTGCAGGAGGAAGTCAGAGTCTGGGTTATACAGCCGTTGGCGGAGGAAATGATCGTGGTTAGACTGGTGGAAGTGAAATTCAAAGCTACACGTGTAAGTATATTTGTATATAATAATTCCACAGATATAGATGAAAATAAAGATCAATACACTGTTAATACTCGAAGTAAAGGACATTATTACACATCTATAAGTTGAAATAAAACCATGAATATACCTCTTGGAAAAGTAAAGGTTAGAGTTACACAACTGTATATAGGTTTTATAAAATAGGACACATAACTCAAGTTTAAATATATCAAGGTTACATAGTTGTACGTAAAAAATCAAGGTTACAGATGTTTAAGTATAGGAATATATTGGACCACCCTTTGAGGTAGCTAGAGAAGTAATTGGGGATATTAGATAAACTTTATCAGAACCTTGGGGGGGGGGGGATTTGAACCCCGCAATGGACCACAGGTATTTTATAATACAAAATAATCAAAGACCAAGGTACTAATATTGTGAAAAGAAGTCATGTTATAGGAAGATGTGACATCTAAGGTTGTGGTTCCAGGTGGAGTTGTAAACGTAGGTTGTAGTATATGAATTAATGTTTCATCCTTGGGAAAAAATAAAGCTGTAGGTTTTAGCTAGAGACCAAGGTAAGGGATTTGTTTTTGAAAAGAATAATCAACGTTACAGATATATTGGTGTAACGACGATAAGACAAGAGCATGGTTAGTAATAAATGTTTATTGTTTCTCTTCTCTTCTCAGTTTTTCTAGTGTACAATCAACGATACAAGTTTAACAATATTACTAAAAATATTACAGAGACGTGGGAATAGAATAAAAAGTTTATTACACCAATATTGATAAGTTAAAAAAATGACATACTAATCATATATCTCCTGGAACATAGATTTACTGGCGTTGAAATAATAACACTAGCCTTAAACTCCTGAAATAAAAAAATATATATTTTATTAGCTACGTTTCAGACATATATTGTTTGTTTGTTTTTGAATTTCGCGCAAAGCTACACGAGGGCTATCTGCGCTAGCCGTCCCT
>NW_013666382.1:51207-76872 GCF_000517525.1 Limulus polyphemus | reverse complement strand
ACCCTCAGATTGCAAGTACGAGTGCCTTAACCACCTGGCCATGTCGGGCCTCAGACATATATAATTGGTACATTATGTAATTTAATAATTAAGCCTGACGAAGGCATATGCCCCAAACTTAGTTAATAAAAGATAATTTTCATTATAGATGTGTGTTTTAACTTTTTACAATATCTCTTGCGACAATTATACTGCCTCCGCAGAAGTTTTTTTTTTGGGGGGGAGTGCAAAGTAGAGTGAAATTGTGAAGTGAATAAAAAATTCATATAGATATGAATAAAGAAAGAATTATGATTCTCATTTTCTAAGGTGAGCAAGTGCCTCCGCCCTTGCAGAAGCCCATGCTTGTGGTCATTTTTTTTTACAGTTTATTTTTAAGCTCCTGAAACATAGCTTACTGGAGGTTAAACCTAAACGCCTGATCCGTAACTCCCTTATATTATAATGTCAATACTAAGCTTTAGCTCCTGAAATATAACTTATTATAACAGGTATTGAAGCGTAACTGATAGGCGTTAACAGAATAACAATAGACCTGAGCTGCTGAAAAATAATAAACGTATACTCTACAGCTCCTGAAAGACAACTTAATAATCCTCGGACAATAATCATTTATCAAAAAGAATGGTTATTAAAAAGAGGCACATACAATGAAAAATATAATATTAAAATATTTTTACTGAATGAAAAGTTTTACACATTACATTTCAAATATCAATTCGTTGAACCTGAGTTAAATAAAGTTATAAATTAAAAATTAGTTTTTCAGGCAACACTTACTGTTCCATCGTTTCACTGGAAATTGAATATAATCTTTTAAAGAACCAGCAGATACAGTGTAGACTATTCATTTGTATTCTTTTACAACATACACGAATGTGCAATAGCATTAACAATGTTGAAGTTTTACATAAAGGAAGTAAAATCCTCTCCTGGATTATACAAAGATTTGGATATGGTGAAAGTATTCACAGCTAACAGTTACATAATTAAAAATTGAGTGCGTTTAATCATTTAGAACTTTGTACTCTGTAGAAAATCACGGTTGTTATCGGGTCTGTATTCTGACGTTTCCGGTCGTCGTTTTCTTGTTAATCGATCATTGTGACAGTGGGCACAGTGCCAAGTTTGGCCTAATCCCAAGCATCAGGGATCTTTAGCCGCCAGTCGATTGAGTGGCTGAATGAACGCCAACCATCTGAAGACGGCAGATCACGTGAAGCTGAATAGCCACTGTTGTATTCACTTGTTGGGAGAAAGTTTAAGGCAGATGCCCATCTCTTCTTTCTGAGGCTTACGTCAGAGCCCATTCCACAGCAAAGTGACTGTTTCCTCTAGTTACAAGTCTGGCTATCTGGATGAGCTGCTGCCTTCCCCTCTGTCCCCCTTCTGGTGGTTTTTAAGCTGCAGCTGGACCGCATCCCCGCAGTGGCGGAGACCGCGGAAGAAACTCGCGCATACGCGCCACGCAGACTCAGAGTTGGTGTTACTGACTGCATCACGGAGTAGACAGTGTTTAACGCTAGTTACTCCCAGCCGACAGACGCGAGACTGGTGTGTGTGTGTAGACCTGCTTCCCCCTTTTCCTCTCTCTCTCTCTTTCTCCTCTCATCAACGACATTTCTTCATTTTTTGCCACCATCATTGTTTAGCATGGGCATGCGCAGCAGGTTTGATCAAACGAAAGGGTAGTAATTTTACTCCAAAGATGGCGTCCATTGTCTGAGCCCTTCTGCTAAAAATGAAGCAGACGGGGTGCGTTGACACGAAAGACCACCTTCAAGTGGGCCAGGAGAAGGCAAGCAGGCAGGGGCGACTCGGGCCAACGACGGGTATGTCAGCCTGTCGTGAGGCCCCTGCTAGCTTCCTGCTTTTCCTTAATTTTCTAATCCAATGAAATATGACATTAGTGGCTGATGATGGGAGCCGCACGCCTTCTTTGGAAAAGCCATACAGAAAAGTTTTAGAGAGATGGCGGCCGTGCTTAGCCTCTCTCCTGTTTTTCATTATTGTGCTAGTAGACAACTTCGTAGCTTCTTTAAGTGTTAAAGTTTCAAGTGTTGTTTCACTGCACTTCCGTAACCCTTGGATACCAGAACATTTCCTGGAAGATAGAAACTTCAACTCCAAGGTAAGCCCTACCTGTCCCGTGTTGCAGGGGCCGCGCCAACCCCAGTGCCTTTCTCTGGAGAAGGACCTGTGTGCACTTTCATCGAGTAGGGAGCGGGAAGAACGCTTACTACACTTATACCCCTGCTTCTGCTCTCACTACCCCTTGACTGCGGTGCTTGGGCCGCAGGGTCGGACTCAGGTTATTACAGGTTCATCAGATGAGTGTTTGGCCGCCCTAACCTCAGTAGCTGATCTCGACCACCTTGCTCGACAAATCATGTGTGAGTTTGAATCGGTGCTTGGCCGGTACAACTGTGAAGGGCGGTACTCCGTTTTGTTCAGTAGTCCAGCTTGTGAGGTAAGTAGCAAGAATCCAACGAAAACAGTTACAATAATGAAAATTTTAAATAATAGGAAACATCCCAACAATCACTCATGACAAAAGAAAAATCAATCTGTATTCAAAGATAAGTTCAACAATTAGCCCTTGAAGTCAAATTTCAGTTATCGACAAAGTGAAAAATTTATTTATTTTTTTATTTACTCAGTTCAGTGATAACTTGTTTACTGCCAAATGTTAGGAATTTTTAAACTATTATGGTCTATAATACCTATGGAAGAGATGTAGCACCAGAAATTAATCAGAAGATGAGTTTGTTCTAATCGAATATAAAAAATCTCTAATTGGTACATTTTAAGCCCCATTATTATAATTTGAGTAGTTGCAAACTATTTAGTGAAAACATTATTAATACTTAAAATCAGATGAATCATATCAATTAAAACGAATGTTTTTTCTTTTTGTTTCGATTGCATTATGTTGACGGAATGAATTCTGATTTGGCGAAACATGTTGTTTAGTACAGACTAAAGTTAATATAATTAGGTTGATATAGGTGTGTTACTGGGCAACATTCAATACAAGCAGCTGTTTTCTGTCTAGCATTTACGTAAACCTGGTATGTTGACTAGTATTTTGCGATCATTATTAAATACTTTCTCACACAAGTTTTCTGTTTACTCTGTGACTTATCACACGTTGTTTAGCTAGAACTAAATACAGAGTAAATAAAAAATATATGAGATATGCTCATTTTACTTAATAATTATTAAGCAAAAACTGATACTTGAGAGGACTTACTGGTGGATATCCTATATTTCAATAATGTGTAAACAATAACTGGATTAATTATAATTTTTTCTCTTCATCACACAAGTGTTTAACTTCAGTGAAGAAAAGAAATAATCCATGCATGACGTAGATGTCTATTCTTTATTTTGCTATTCCTTCTGCAGCAGACAAGTTTCACCGAATTCACGTCTCATCAGTACTGGAAACTACAAAGTAATGTTTTGTCTTTTACTTACTGATGAACATATATTTATTATTATTACAGGATTACCCTGATGAATTATCAAAAATAAAATAAAATAACGAGCAGCCTTCAGTGCAATCTAGAAATTCAAAACAAGGTTTGGGCTTTCTGATAAATCAATAAATATATTAAATAACATGTCAACAATAGCTTAACTGATGAATTCTCAACAAATAAAATAATGAGTATATTTCGATGCATGCTAAAAATAAAAAAACAGATTTTGAAAAGATACAATAGAGATTTATGAATTGATCTAAATGAAGTAAACTTGAGTACAATATTGTCAAATTAAGAAGTATTAAGCTGTTAAGATATAATTTGCTAGATACAAAATGTAATTAGAAAACTGGAGCACGGTTACGAAGAAAGTGTTGAGAAACATTTATTGGTTGAATTATTGAATATATATATAAATGAAATAAAGCATTCAGCTTGTGGTGCCGTACGACTGAAAGAGTATAAAATTGAGTTAAATTAAAGAACGAGTACATTATGGAAGTAACTACTCTTCTGTCGTTTTTGTTTCTTTTATTTTAGTAAATTCCAAATAGTCAGCACATAGATAAATGTTGAAAACTAACATAATATTGCCATATGATATACAGCACCACCATTTATATTATCACAATTTTAAATCACGTTGATATCCATTAAATTGAATTAAATATAAAGATAGTGAAACACTTTCCACTTCAGTTGTCTTATATAACTAGATGCCAAGCATTAATGCAGACACAGAACAACATTATTATTCTTTTTTTCTCTAACATTTTCAATAAGAAACAAAATTAAGAATTTTCTGGAGACTTATCCGTATATAAAGTGTGTTTTTTTTTTCAAATACAAAACTTAAGTTATAATTGTCAAAAATATAATATTTCTTTGTCACTGCTCTTACTCCTAATAGGTTCTGCTGTTCTGTAAAACGAAACACCATGCATTTCGCTTTTGCTGTTACTTTCTATGTTTTTCTATGTTAGTCTTATACAACAAGGGACTTTCCTATGGTAGTATTTTGCAACAAGGGTCTTTCCTATGGTAGTCTTATACAACAAGGTACATTCCTCTGATATTATGATCTAAGACAACTTCCTTTGTTACGTTTATTTAACATGGCGTATTTTCTGTCCTTGGAAAGATAAAAAATGAATACACATGGTGGAAATAGAAATAGCACTTAGATTAAGATAGTAAAAATTAAAATACATTTCAATAAATTTTATATACAACGTTTCGGCTAGTGTCCTTCTTCAGGTAAAGTCGCGACTATCATCTAACCAGGTACCTTCCTTTTTCAGTGTTATCCACCAAGATACCTTTCTCTGTTACTGTTACTTAACAAGGTACCTTTCTCTGTTACTGTTATCTGAGAAGACGCTTTTCTCTGTCAGTGTTATCTAATAAGATACCTTCCTCTTTTATTATTACCTAACAAGGTACCTTTCTCTATTACTGTTACCTGAAAAAGTGCTTTCTTCTGTCATTGTTATCTAACAAGATACCTTATGTT
Source organism: Limulus polyphemus (assembly GCF_000517525.1). NCBI lineage: Eukaryota > Metazoa > Arthropoda > Merostomata > Xiphosura > Limulidae > Limulus > Limulus polyphemus. Next base: position 71,871 of record NW_013666382.1, on the reverse strand, counting down.
ACTGTTACCTAATAAGGTATGTTCTTACTTTACTGTTACCTTGCAAGGTACTTTCCTCTCTCTCTATTATCTAACAAAGTATCTTCATTTCTTACTATTACCTAACAAAGTACCTTTCTCTCTTAATATTGCTTAACAAGGTACCTTGCTTTTCTCTGTTAGTCTAATCAAATATGGCGCACTATTCTTAGATTTATGTTAGTTTTCTCTTTATTTCTATCATAATACATTTTTTGGCATTATGATAGAAATAAAGCATTCCTCATACCTTAATACGTAGACAGTCTACTGTGACGCTTATTAAATAGAGGCATAGCACGGTATGGTGGTTAAGGCACTCGACTCCGTAACCTGTGGGTCGCATGTTCGAATCTCCGTCACCCAATATGCTCACTCTTTCAGTCATGAGAGCTTTATAATGTGAGTCATGTTCAATCCCATTGTTCTTTAGTAAAGAGAAGCCCAAGAGTTGGTGGTGTGTAGTGTTGACTAGCTGCCTTCCTTCTCGCCTATCACTTCAAAATTAGGAACGACTAGCGCAGATAGCCCGAGAGTAGTTTTGCGCGAAATTCAACAAAAAATTGATCAAATACGATGCTATACCTTGTGACTGGTGTGTTTATCCAATCAGGCGTGGTTTTCCAGCAGTATATAGTAACCGAAAGTTTTCATCCGACGCGAATAAATGTTTGACATGTTTTTCTAACTAAATAACTTCTTCTAACATGATTATTTAATACAATACATTATAATGACATGGTACATCATCCTTTTGTTATGTTTACTCAACATTATGAATTATTTTCACATGATTATGTAATATAACAAACACAATGCAATCTTCGGACATGATTATCTAACATGGTACATCTGACATATTTATTTATAATACATTTCTCTAACATCATTATCCAATAGTATACGTTATTCTAGCACAGTTGTTTAACATGAAACGTTCGTTCTCTTAACATTATTATCCATAAAACATTTTATAATAGCTTTACCCAATGCAGTTGTTTAACATGATACGATCTGTCTTCTGGCATGATTATTCATCCTATATTTTTCTAACACCTTTATCCAACATTTTACATTAGTGCAAAATTTTTAGCATGATATATTTTTTCTTATGATATCGTTATTCATGACATATGTTTCTGACATCGTTTTTTATTCAACACTATACATTATTCCAGGACAGTTTTTAACATAATACATTCTTTCATAATCTTTCTCATGAAATTATCATTCTTGACATATGTTCCTGACACCTTTATTTAACATTATAAGTTATCCTGATACAGGTGTTTAACATGATACGTTTTTAACTTCTTTATCTCACGCTATACATTACTCCGACGTATGGGTTTAAAATGATGTATTCTTTCTTCTTACACGGTTATTCATGATACATGTTTCTAACACAATTATTTAACACTTTACATTATTCTGGCAAAGTTGTTTAACATGACACAATCTTTTTCTTTACATGATTATCCATGATACATTTTAAACAGTGTATCTATCATTGTATACTATTCCGTTGTAGCTGAAAACATGGTTCGTTTTCTTTTGAGATGGTTATACATGATAAGTTTTCTAACAATTTTGTCCATTATTGCACTTTATTTCGACATACTTGTTTAATATAATATATTCTTTTTATCACGTGGTTTTAATGACACATGTTTCTAACACCTTTATTTAACACTATACATTATTCTGACACAGTTGTTTAATGTAATACATTGTGTCTTCTGACATGGTTATTCATGACATGATTTTCTAACATCTTTGTCCAGCATTGTACTTTATTTCGACATAATTGTTTAACATAATATATTCTTTCTTATGAAATGGTTATTCATGATACGTTTTTCTAACACCTTTATTTAACATCAAATACTTTATTCCCACATAGTTGTTTAGCATGATACATTCTTCTGACATGATTATTTAACACAGTACTTTCCTCTGACACAGTTGTCCATCACAACGATATATTCTTTTGTCATTGTTAAGAAACATATTACTTTCAGATATCACTGTTATCGGTCATATTTCTATCTTACCTATGTTAGTGAAAAGGATAAAGTTTTGTGATATCGATGTCAAATGTTGTGTAATTGTGTAATATTATTACGAACCCTGGTATTTTAATTATTGTCATTATATTCTCGAGTAGAAGACAAGTAATTAAAATTTATCATTAAAAGGAACTAAACACAGACATGTTTAGCTGAGTGCAAAAATTTATCTAACAATTAGTTCCAGTATAATTAAAGTTCATTTAATAAATTTAGTAATAATATTAGTTTGTAAGTTCGAAACAATTGCCATGTGTTAGCAGTCTCTAAGAGATCATATCTTTGAACTTATTATTTCAGCGGAGTCTGTTGTATTTACACTTTCAAGTTTCAGGGACAGCATATTCCGTACAAAACTGTAACGAAAAAGCAAGTAGTTGTCAGTGTTATTGTGCGTCAAGCATGCGCAACATGGAATATCTGCAATAAGCTTATGAAGTTTTGCTTTTTGTTTATTTTTTAATGATTTATAGTTTGGGATTTTTTTACTAGAGGATCCTTACTCCTGTATGAGTTTCAGGTTATAGGTTTAACTTCATACACGTTTAAATAATATACGAAGTAAATAAACCAGTGGAAATCCTCTTTCTATTTTCAAGCTCCACCCACCACGTTGGCTTAGTGGCAAGTCTGATAGCAAATAACGCTAAAAATCAAGTTTTGATACTTTCGGTGGGCACAGCCCAGATAGCCCATTGTGTAACTTTCTGCTTAATAACAAATAAACAAATCGATTTTCGAGAAATCAATAAAGAGTCATTTATATTAGTTGATAGGATTTTCAGATACTTATCATTTGCGCAGGGGTGTATAAGAGCTTATTATATTATTTTTACATAGTTTGTTTAGTTTAAGTATATCTAGGAAAGCATGATGTCAACCATACTAAGGTTATAAGGCATTTGAACCCATTTGAAACTGTGGATAACCACTGAGAATAGCATTTATAAAACAAATCTCCAGTAACTCGCAGTATATTTCCAAACAACTCTGTAAATGAAGTGTGTTATAGGCAAAAATTATCCACATCCTTAGAGGAGAAACGTCTCAAGACAACTTCATTATATTCTGGAGTATATCGAAGGTTGGCTGAATTTACTTGTTTTAATTAGTGGGTAAAAATTATGTTTCCGTCCATTCTTGTAGAATGACAAATTTAGTTTTCTAAGTGTACGTATATATATATATATACATCACTGTAACAATATAATGTTTTATGAATGTAAGATTGATTTGCACCACTTTCAGCGGCAAAACAACTCAAGCTAAGAACAGCTACAAGGTTCACGGGATATTCAAACACTAACTCTTAGCGACAGGGTGACAGTTGTTAATCCGAGGATGATTTGTTTGTTTGTTGAATTTCGCGCAAAGCTCGCCGAGGACTCTTTGCGCTAGCCGTTCCTAATTTTGAAGTGATAGGCTAGAGAGAACGCAGCTACTCACCATCACCTAACGCCAGCTCTTGGGCTATTCTATACCAAAGATTTGACCGTCACGTTATAACTCCCCACGGTTGAAAGAGGCGAACATTTCGGCGACGAATTTTGATCCCACAATCCTTAGATTGCAAGTAGAGCACCCTAACCACCAAATGCTGCCAGGCCAATAAGTATTATATATTTTCGTTTGTATTTAAGTGCAAAACTATAGAATGGGCTATCTGCATTCTGTCCACCATGGGTAACGAACCCCAGATTTTAGAGTTGCAAGTCCGTAAACTCACCGCTGATCTACCGAGGATCCGAGAAAAACTCCAAGGTGTCACATATATAGATATATATATACAAAAATTAACTTCTAACGACAGGGTAACACTAATAAATGTGAGACTAATCTCAAAACTCTACGTAGAAGTCTAACATTAAGTTCATGTTAAAACTTCGTAACGTACAAATCATCAAAGAATAAGCAAATACGGTAACAAGATCATTCTGGTAAATCTAATAACAGCTGTAAAATGGCACTTATAAACGGCCAATATCTACAATCATATAATAGGATATGTCATAGAAATTGAAAATTATATTAATAGATCTGATCACTGAGTATTACTGGTTAGTTTTTTTCTGACCACAAAAATGTTGATATACTAGCTATCTTTGTAAACTGTTTGATATTCAAGCTAACAAATAAGAATAATTAATGGATATACATCCAACTACTGATTTATCAGAATAATTCTTGTTAAATTGGGTACAATGAAAATAAATAAAACGTTCGCCACATGAATCCAAGACAGAACTGGGTAAAATAAGTCAGATGACTATGTATTATCGACGATTAGGTGATAGATCAGTAAAAAGGGCACTGAATAGTGTAGTGCAAAAAGAGACATAATGTTTTTAATATGAAGGCTTTGTATATGGGGTCGAACAACAGTTCCCTGGTATATATAAAAAAAACAAAAAACTGCCGAGCTTCTACTACATCACATTCGATGTAGTCTACAGTATTTCCAAGTGAAGTAGTTTCGTAACATATAAACGCACAACTTTCAATCTGTCCTTGAAAGACAAGTACACAATTCTATTATTATGAACTCAACTTGCATGAAATGAACGCATTTAGAACTATCATTAGAAATGTTATTATTATCCTTAAACTTCGCTCAGTTGAATGAGTTGTATTTTATTATGGAATATCTTCCATTTATGTGTAGATTATTTTGAAGTTATGAAGATATAGACGCTTGTGTTCATAGTTTGCATGCTCAGAAAATACTGGTCAGTGAAGTATGTAGGGTGAGGAAAGTTGATTTTCATATTCACGGTATATAGGTTACTAGCTGACGTACCAGTTCAACGAGGGTGAAAAACATACAGTCCAGGTCAGATCCAAACGCTTTCCCCTGTGTCACCGGTGCCCCAAAGAACCTATAAAGTATGTACCAAGTTTGGTGACAATCGGCTCAGTTGTTCATCAGTTATAAGCGGACGTACAGACGCACAGTCTTTTGTCAAATAATGGTTTAGACTAAATGGTAATAGTTTTCTTTTTTCTGACGTACTTTTCTAAGCAAGAAAAGCTAAATTCACATTCTCAAATTAATGTGCTAAATTAAAGAAATGAGATTGTGATTTGTTGCGTGTGTTTAGGGGAACTAACAAGTCTGGCAATTTGTCACTACCATTTGTATCAAACCCTCCCCAGCCGAAGTGCGGAAAGTCATATCGCAGCTCGAACTTTGTATTTTTTTTTATCTGTAAACTGGCTCATTAATCAATATAGACCACCACGGACTCCTTTACTATTTCCAATATAGATCACCACGGACTTCTGTACTATTTCCAATATAGACCACCATGGACTCCTTTACTATTTCCAATATAGACCACCACGGACTCCTTTACTATTTCTATTGTTATGCGAATTAGTCCTTATTTCTACGTTGTCTAATGAAAATGTGATTTAAGTAATTTAGATTCAGTCTTTTGAACTTCATATTAGAAGTACTGTTAGCCTAATATTATGACCATTAAGATTTAGCGACTCTACCTTAATAGCTTGCTATATACAAATCTCTGTATTTCCTTTCGCACAGCCAAACTAAACCTGATGTTTCACCAGGTGTATATTCAGACTTATAATTTAGCGTTTCAGTATCTCGTTGACTCTAAACAAATGTTTGACAGATTTAAATCAAAATTTGATTATAAAATTAATCAAGCCTAAGTACGCAAAGATTCGATCAACTTAGATAATTTTACAGTTTGATTAGTCTACACTACGGGACAATATTTTTTTCACAGTTCGGGTTGATAGTTCAGTCTCCTTCAAAACGTACCATTAGCAATAAGTCTGTATTCAACAACATTAGCTGTAATAAAACAATATCCAATTATTCCTGTTGACATACATTCAGTCAGCATAAATTACGTCGAACATATTTTGAGTAATCGTTATATTGTTACGACAGTGGAAGTCATGTGACGCTAGTAACACGTCATGAGATTCTAGAAGGATCATGTCTGTTCCTGGTAACTCTAGTCTTCTCTACACGCCCTCTATTCTTGTATATATAAGCCGGCAAAAGAAGTGAGGGCATAGAGAATTGCAGACAGGCAAGTTTATTCTTTCTCAACTCAACTTTGCAATACACTTAATTTCCACAGTCACCTTAACTTAAACACAAGCTATAATTCACAACGATTCACGCACTTTACTTATGGTCACTACCGCGCTTGACTCAATTGTCAGTCTCTTCTCTGCTGGTGTAGCTTTGTGCATAACTACAAAAAAAAAAAAACCTTACAGATTTACTTGGAAAAGTCGGTGACGTGTGCATCCGTGAATTCTAGTATATCGCACTTTTAACGTTTCTTCTGAATTTTGACGATAAACTAGAATTTGGTTTGTTTTTGTTCGGTGCTGGTATTTTAAAGAAAGACTCCATTTTTACACAGTAGCAAGTTAAAGAACCACAAAATTAGAGGCCGACCAGTAAGTGTAATATATTCGACGACATATTATTCACTGTGAATAAAAATATTTTGTTTTATTTGATGACGAGGAAACCGTTTTTAGAAAACGTAACAAAGGTTCTTTCATTACCCATTCAAGTGGTCTCCAAACTATATTTCATTTGTTCACTTGCATTTCTTCCCTTTGCTGTGCGAGTTTGATTTATTCTGTACATAACTGTCCAGAGTTTGCGTTTCTCGGATACCTTGAAACTTTTTTGCTGGACATTAGTGGACCTGAATATCGCACTAGGACTATTTTTAGGGTTAAGGATGTTTTATTATTCTCAGTCAGACTCTGCCAACACTTGACTGTGTCTACTTTCTTTGATATCAAACGTTTCTTTTTAATCGAGAGAAATATCATACAACTGCAGCTACCAATCATTTCAGTCAGAGAGTGCTAAGAATGAGTATATTTAATCAGGGAAAAAATAAATACACATTTAGTTGAACTGTGTTTTGCATCCAGACTTAACGATTAATCTAGATTTCACTGATACTGCGCGTAGTCAGTTCGATAAATTAGTAAAATCAGTGTAGCGATTAAAATATACCTCGTCGATTTTCCAACACATTTCTTAGTAAAATCTGAAGTCAGAATGAGCTGATATCGTGCCAACTTCTTTGTGATAAAAATATAACTTATAAGGAATGACGTGCAATTCTCGCTTGCTCTTTACTTTGAATATCGCATGAGAATACAAGTTTGATTGTACAGGTCCCCTAGTGACAAACAAGCAGAACCGCAATTTAACCAGTTATAAAGTTGTTGAATAACACAGCTGTCCATGAAGTTTAAGCGTTTTGAAATTGTATTACAAAGAAAGGAGTAGACATGGCTGAACCCTCAGATAGGTTCAATGTGTACTCGTATGTGTGAAAATATATATAGTCTAGGTAGAAACGGACCAACTCATAAGGTCTGTGGATCGTTTCACGTTTAAATCTAATCACTCATTGCATGCCTCGTGCATGACAACATTTCTCAAACGTTGCGCTGTGATTCTCACAACATAATTGCTTCATTAATGCAACATGATTTCATATTGCGCAACAACGAGAATCTGAATTGGTACAGCAGAAGCGGTTCGTAGCGTTGATTACTAATCTTGCTCTTTCATAAGTAAATTGCCAGTTCATAACTTTTATATTGCGTAAGAAACACATTTACAAAATGCTGTTGTTGTACATCGTACTTCATAATTATGTCATGACAATACCAACACCAGCACTTAATTTTTACGTTGGTCTAGTGTGGCCTAGTAATTAGCGTGCGTAGATTTTGAATCAGAGTATTAATGTTTCGCGACTCTTGCCGCAAAAACGCTCTCCACACTCCAAGAGTGACGATCAAATCCTACAAGAGTAGTCTAAGAGTTGGCGGTGGGTGTTCTTTATTAACTTCTTTCCCTCTAGTCTATCAATTCAAGATTAGGGACAGCTAAGTTTTCTAGAAAGTTTGAAACAAACATTTTTACATCATAACACCAGTCCTTTGCCACTGCATATGAAGCTGTATATCAAGAAACTAGTATTGACTTGCTGCTATAGTACACTTTCAGAAAGCAGAACACGCCAAGTGAGGTCAGGCTTTCCTAATTACTGTATCAATATATTTTCTCTGTAACAGAAAATTGCGATATCAAGCTTGCATTCAGCGTCTGTGTTTTTTGTTTGTTTCCCGATGAATTTCTTTTTAATTATTACCATTGATAGTCAAAATATGGCTATGATAACTGGATTATTCACAATCCATATAAATGCAGGGAAACAGTTTTATTTTTATAAAAAGAAAAAGCAAATACGTCACGAATTTTCGTTCTGTCGTCATTTTACCGTTGAATTATAAAAGTACCTGAGCGTAAGCTAGCTAAGCATTTCAAATGAAACAAAATGAAGCCAAAGCATTGCATACTAAAGTCAAAAGTTTTCTGCATCAAGATATGTGAATTTAATTCTAGGTAAATTTCAAAGAACTTAATTTCAAACACTAATCTATAAGTTAAACTGAAGACCATTCAGGAATGATAATAAAAAGGATGTACAATATAAAACAACTAGAAGGGCACTCAGTGGAATGCATACCTCCGCCACGCAGCGTTGATCACATTCGGCCCTCAAAAATACGAAAATGTGTCCGTTTGTCCGTCGTTATCAAACGGACACGTACCATTTTTTTTTGGCAAGACAATGAAGAATAATATTCTACCACCAAGTTTCATCAAAATCCGATCATTTTGGACTGAATTGTAGAGCACAAATTGTGTGAAACATGTTAACAGATTGGGATTTTCTGGATTTTCGCGACCTTGCTGTGACCTTGCCCTTTCATCTTGACCCTCCAAAAACTAACCATTTCTAAGATGGATCATAGTACAAATGTATACCAACTTTTGCCCAAATCTATTTAGTTGTTTTTGATAAATCTTGCTGATTAACACACAAACAAATACACACACACAGGGATGAAAACATAACCTCCGTCCACCTTCTGTGGCGGAGGTACTTAGAGATTATAATATTTGTAAGGTCTGAATAATATTAATACTTTAATTTCTATCTGACTCCTGTTAATGCGTGTTGTTGTAATCCACGATTCGTTTTATTATCAGCCTAGATTCTTGTCTATATTTTAAACATTAACAAAAGTATTCGTTTTATAAGGAGTTAAAAACTTCCTGTGGGTTTAGTTATTAAATTTCTTAGCAAAACTTCACACAAGAATACTTGCTCATAGCCGTCTCTAATTTTGAACAAATAGACTAGAGGGAAGGCAGTTAATTAACAGCACTTCTCGCCTACTCTTGGGCCACCAATGGTCGACAAAGTAATGAGATTTGACCATCATTTTTAAAATACACCCACGGTGTGGAGCGCGTTTTTGTGGCAATTGGTTAAAAAGCATGTAATCTCGGATTTACTTTCTAGAATGCTATCCACGCCCCGTCCCAACTAAAGACAATTCATGTTCTCGAAGAATTTAATCTATCTACAGATAGCACAAGAGTAGACTAATTGTCTACTATTTACACACACATGAATTACTTACACACAAATATTCTGTTGCGTCAGCGAGGTCACGTGACTAGTATCACGCCACTTCTTTCTCGAACCTTCGTGAATTGTCGGGAGATTACTAGATTGGGGGTATTCTGGTATATATAAGATGGTCACAACGTGACGGGACAAGAGAGGTAATGAGTAATTGAATGTATGCGGACAAAATATTGTTGGCCACGTGAGACATAGTGTTTGTTATAGAGCGACTGTTGAAATTAAGTGTATCGTAAAGTTGTATTCGGAAAGAATAAACCAGTTTTATTTAAGAAAGGACTTGTGTCGCTAAAGTTTCGTCGGAACGAATTTACGGAAAATTAACTAACGAGCGGAGACGTAAAAATTCAAAAAGTACCAACAGTGCGTGGCAAACAAACAAACTTGATGAAACGTAAAATGTATGCTGATAATTGGAATGGTATATTTTATTTCAGACGCAGAGAACTAGGATTTTGATAAGTTAATATTACAAAATTTGTTAATTATGTTCTTTATTATTGTTTGTTTGTTTGTAATTATGCACAAAGCTACACAAGGGGCTATCTGTACTCCGCCCACCACGGGTATCGAAACACGGATTCTAGTGATGTAAGTACGCAGACATACCGCGGTGCCACTGGGGGACAATGTTAATTATGTATATTTTCTTTAAAACGTATTCATCGGTGGGCCAGCGGAAAGTATGCAGTGCTAAAATTCGAAATTCGACTCCCCGTGGGGGACAGAGCGCAGAAAATCCCATTTTGTGGGTTTGCGCTAGAAACGCAGACAAACAAATTATTTAAAATCTATGTTTTGTTTCAAAACTTTTAAGCCAATGATAATTCTCCTTGCATATATGTAATATCAAAGAAGAGTCTTCAATGCCATTAACAAGAGCGTGATCCATTAATTAAGTTTCTTTTTTTATATAAGAAACATGGATTTAGAAAGAAAATATTATTGTTAGTGGGATTTATTAGCACAGAAGGAAATAAAGTCACATATCTTTAGAATTACAACATATCAGTGCCACACCAATGTTTGATGGCGCCCTGTACGACAAGTAAATTCGGAGACCCCCTCCCCCTCCAATCCAACCCATTAATTCGCTTTGTTAGTCAATCGGGCAATCGGCATTCCCATTCGAGTCGACGCCCTACGCGAACGCACCGCTCGCACTACCCATGCGCACACGGTGCGGTCCTGTCACATAGCTAGTAACGTGTGGTAGGCCTTTATTCGTTTGTGAAGTTAAGAACGAGCTATTTGCAAAATTTAAGAACAAATTAAATAAAGCTGAAATTCCAATTTTTTCATGTGTGACATTAAATTTTTTCCCATTCAACCAACCAAGTGAAATATTGTCAATTTTATGCTTACGCTTTGAAAAAGATAACATTTAGCGCTTATTACATGATACACATTGCATAGATACTAATAGTTATCATTATAGCAAATAACCAACTACTAGTTCCAAATTATTTTTAACGACGACGTTTCTATTGACCAGTCTTTAACTATTAAATTCAAATGTATTATAGATATAAAAAAAGACAGTTCCCCACAGGAGTTACAGAACATTATATACTTGTGAATTGTGTTGTCAATTTTAGTGTTGGTTTCATAAGGATTATTCTCAAACGATGTCAGATGTTTTAAATTTATTAGCGATTCTTTCTGAAACGCAATATCCCAATTTAAGTGAAGCGACGAAAAGTAAATTTACTACTGACGCGACCTCCTCGTTAAAATTTGGTCATCTTTCTTTCTTTTGGGGGATACTTATCCACAAGATTGCGTGGATTGCGTGGGAGAATATCAATAATAATAGGAGAAAAAAGAGGATGAAAGCAATATGCCTTCTAACCAGGTTAGGAATTAATTATCCATAAACAATTTTCAAGTCATTATAGCTGACAATAAAAGTTCTTAAAGGTCGCTGATGTTGTCATGTAATGTGAAATTGCAGTATCGTGGAGATTAATTACTTCGAAGTAGGTTGTAATAAGGCGTCTGATGAACAAACCAAAGTATCGTGAAGGCAGCTTGAGGTGTTGATTATAATGAAAAAGTAATTTTCCACACGAGACCATTCGGTCTCAAAAAGTAATGAAAGTCTTCACACTTGAGATGGCGTTAGAGTGGCGATCCAAAGTGTCTGTTTATAGCTCTCAGTTTCTTGTAGTTGTATCCTACCACTCGAACAAAAGCTGTTGTTAATTTTTATTGTAAAAATAAGACTACAAAAACCGCTTTTGTTCACAACAATCCAATGTAGTTTCAAAAACTTAGGCTTACATTTTTTTTTGTTTGCTTTCTTATAGTTTATATAACTTTTCGTAGTGATCTTCTGAAACATTATTCAAAGCTAACCCTAACAGTGTTGTGTACTTTCATTCTATTAATTTAACCTTTAGTTGCATATAACAATAAAACTGTTTTGTTTTTTTTATTTTGCCGCGGCATAGCGGCTCATAGAATGGCTCTGATTTTTTGGTTTTGTTTTTTCAAATACAAACTTTTATCTCTTAGCTCCGCCATCTCTTGACCGTCTCAGATTTAATTACAGTTTTGGACTCAGGAGGTCAAACCTTTTCTATTGATGTACTTGACCATAGATTAATTTACTCTAATTCTGCATAAAATAATTTCAATTTGAGGCGATTGAAGATTCCCTCTTGTTTCCTAGTTGATCACTTATACATGTTTATAACTTTACTGGTCTACACAACATAACCTACTTAAATATTACCCACACTACTTTTTATTTTTCTTTATGTGTAATCAAATAAAATGTTTATTAGGGATAACTGTATAATTGTTGTGTGTGTTATTTGACCTTCATTCAAATATGGCATAATCATATTATTCTGTTACTGGTTAAACAGTAATCAAATGATTTTTTGTCTGTTTTAAGACTTAACTCATGTGTGCAGAAATCTTTAAATCCCTATTACTTTTATCCTACAATAAGTCTGACTTCGACAAAACTATTTTACGGTGAATAATAAAAAAAATCATTGAGAAATCAACCGTTTGAAAGGTAATCGTATTTTGTTACCGGAGGTTTCCTTTGGAAGCTATCGTTTGGTAACTGGCAATATATGAAAATCATTTAAATTAGATTTGTTCTTTTTTTCTTTCTTCTGTAATCAAAGTCCCCTATCAAAATGATTAGATCGTAAGTGAAATCCACTTTGGTTTTAAACGAATTTGTAAAAATTACAAATTTATGTTATCAGGTAAACTACCTTTAAGAGAAATGCTTATGATTCTCTGAAAATTACGAGTTTTTGAATTTATGCAAGAATGAACATAGAAAATTTAAACGAGTCTTAGCATGATTTGTAATTACCAAAATAACATTAATGAATATCGGATGGGCTAAGTCACATCGTTTGAAAGTAAAACTTAAAAATCTTTGAAAATTTATATACTACAGTAATAGAAAATAGTTTAACAAAATGGCTTTGAACGTGGCTCTTTATTAGTTCACCAAACTGACGTTTTATTCAAGCTTTTAACATGACTAATTAACAAAACATTTGTTAAGTTAGTTTATATTCCATAAATAGAACATTTATAAAAATTTTATACTAATTGAAATATTTTATTATCCTATTACTAGAGGTCACCTGAGGCTGTTTTTTATATTTTAGGGAATCAGTATTATTGAACGCTTGAGAATGGACATTTTAAATGTTTTCTGTTTTATATGTGTATATATAATATACTGGAGTGCCATGATTACATGACATATGCATAGACCCGCCCTATCCACCAGTGAGTAAGCAATACACGACCTTCTTCTTTGAGGTGCTTTTTTTTCTTAACTAATTTAGGTTTATGTGCTTTCACGTAGTTCGTTTTAACGTGACAATGTTTAATGTTTAGTTTTGATAAATCCATGAGATTTTTTCTTTGTTTCTGAGAAGTGCTGTTGGATTGATATATTATAAACTGCTTTCCAAATCTTATTTATGGGAGAAAATTGTTGGAACTACAGCAGAAGAGGCTTAAGATTGCGGTGTTTTCGTGTTTTCGTTAAGATTGCTTCATATTATCCATGATATTTAATGGAAACATGAAACAAACAGCGTGTTTAATTGTTATGGATATTATGCATAATAATAAAAACTGTTGGTATTCATGAGTACGTGTATTAATTCAATACCTAGTTCACATGTATGACAATGCATAAGAACAATAAAATACAAAATATCTGTTTTAATTTAATTTTATTCCGTTCAGATCCAGTAATGAGAATATAATACATGAGATGAGCATAATTCTGAGTGTGTGTCATTCTACACCCGTATTAGGGCGTGGGAACTGAACAGGTGAATTCCTGCACGTTACTTCCCTTAGGCAAACACACTCGCTTTAATTAGTTAACAGCTTTACTTTGTAACCACGTGAAGTGTAGTTGTTTAAATTAACAAATGAGCAATCAGCAACTAGTTTACAGTTCACACCAGTAATATATTTTATTTTTCAAAATTTGGGAATCGGAAAACGTAGCGTATAGTTTGCAAAAGTAATGTACGTTGTGGTAGAAAACAAAAATATGACAGGAAGCATACACATTATTTTGATATTTAAAAACAAAACGTAATACATCTGAATGAACAAAATAATTTTTAAAATCTGGTAGGCGATGAAGTTAGAAATTAATGGATAAGGAAGTTTTACAAAATGGGAATTAGAACAACACAGAAATGTTTCAGTTATAGATCACAAAAAGGGTTTTACTTGGTATGGTTATTAAAACTGCAGTTGGAAGGTTTTATGTTATTTAAAATAGCCAATAATAAAAATATAAAAATTAATCTTGCCAATTCAACAATGTTGCCTTCACCGTATGAAGCCCAATACTTTTAAATGGCACGAAAATTATTACAAAAAATAAATATTAATTATTTATTTTACCTACACTTGATGTCTGGTAAACAGTGCTGAGAAAGTTAAGATTATCCAAGAAAAACTGTGTATCTCTAGAATTATAATATTCGTACAATAAAGTTAGAAAACCATCTGCAAGAAATATATTATTCCCATTTAAAAAAAACAAGTGTTATGACACATAAGTCCTGATACTAGTCATATATGTGTTTTTTTTCTAGTTTGTTTGTTTTTAGCTATTAATATAAGTTTGATGTCAAGCTAAGAAACCATTTCATCTCCGAGTTGGTGTTTAAAGGTTTTACAATAAACGAACTATTTTGTTTGACCAATGAAAACCATTTGTGGGGAATGAATTAAAATATGTGTGCTTGGCTTATCTGTCACTATGCAGTAGTTTGAGTTGTTAAAAAGTGCCTTATTAGCAAGTACTGGTGGGTTAATCCTTTCGCCTGGTGTGCGAGAGGTCTCGGGTTTGAATTTGAAGAGAAGAAATGTAAAAAAAGGGAATTTACCATAGATAAGCTGGCGACTAACTAGTGGTCGTCCCACGACCCAGAAATAAGGCTTTCTTTGTGAGAAAAATAATGTCTACCACATTAGTTAGAGTTATAGCTCACATGGTAGAACACCTGCTTGATGTGAAAGACTCAGGCGTCGCTAGGCACTGGCACATGGGGCCCGTGCCCAGATTCTGTTTCGATAGTGCCCCAGTTGGTGTTTTCGAAAATCATAATAGAAAACATGATCGATATCGTACTGAAACGCCGAACATTCCCGCGACTGTGGGCCAGAACCCCGAATATTTTAAGCACATGGTGATATCTGATCCGAAGAAATTATAAAAAGTAAATAAATTACATAACTATAAAAAAGTTAAGGGCAATGATGTAAAATAAAAAAACCCAACATAAACGATAACCTGTCCCACATCTTTCTATAAAGTAATTTATAAAAAAAAATAATAACTTCATCCATCTGTCACTTCAAGAAAAAAAAAGAGGCCAAACTAATCATATTAAATATGGATGTAACGACCCACTCATATTGTTTTTAGCCATACATAATTCGGATTTTAAGTTCGATTTAGTACTGTCACATAAAAAGATTAGATCATATAGAAGTTTATGATTGTAGTATGTAATGTGTCAAACATTATATGTGCCTACTTTATTTTGTTCACAATGTTAAGATAACAAATGAGCAGTATACTATTTGTATGATTAAGGTGTGTGCAATAGATCATACTCTAGTTTTATTTTCATATTTACCTCATTAATTATACCACAAATCTGTAACCCTTTGGTCTCATCTCATGCTTAAATACTATGCTTTTCGATTACAATCATGATAAAATTTTAAACAATATCTACAGTAGTGTTCAAATTTATTCATTTCTCTTGTAGTTTTGAATTATTGTGCATATGAAATAAACCTATTGTAATATAAAATGTTGGAAAAACCATCAGTGTAAACAAACTATTGCGTTTCGTTCTTTATCCACGACTAACTTGTTACACATTTAATTAATCAAGAATTTAAAGATAAAAGAAATACATAGAAATGATCAAATGCGATACATTTTTTAAACGTTGTTCAAGATAACTTTAGCTAACTACAAGGTGATTCAACGTTATCACACGCGATTGGCTAAAGGTACTGTATCAGTCATTACTGATAAAAGTTTGTGATTTTTCATATTTTGAGTTTTTACACCTTTTGATAGAATCAGAGTCAAATATTTACATGATATTGGTTGGAGTTAAAGAGCAATTGCAAAATACCGCAGCTGTGCACTAAGTACTGTGAAGTACATATTGAACGGATACAAGCAGCTGTTTACCAAGTACTGTGAAGTATATATTGGACAGGTACAAGCAGCTGTTCACCAAGTACTGTGAAGTACATATTGGACAGGTACAAGCAGCTGTTCACCAAGTACTGTGAAGTACATATTGGATAGATACAAGCAGCTGTTCATCAACTACTGTGAAGTACATATTGGATAGATACAAGCAGCTGTTCACCAACTACTGTGAAGTACATATTGGATAGATACAAGCAGCTGTTCACCAACTACTGTGAATTACATATTGGATAGATACAAGCAGCTGTTCACAAATTACTGATAAAAGTTTGAGATTTTTCATATTTTGAGTTTTAACACCTTTTGATAGAATCAGAGTCAAGTATTTACATGGTATTGGTTGGAGTTTAAGAGCAATTGCAAAATACCGCAGCTGTGCACTAAGTACTGTGAAGTACATATTGAACGGATACAAGCAGCTGTTTATACTGTGAAGTATATATTGGACAGGTACAAGCAGCTGTTCACCAAGTACTGTGAAATACATATTGGATAGATACAAGCAGCTGTTCACCAACTACTGTGAAGTACATATTGGATAGATACAAGCAGCTGTTCACCAACTACTGTGAAGTACATATTGGATAGATACAAGTAGCTGTTCACCAACTACTATAAAGTACATATTGGATAGATACAAGCAGTTGTTCACCAAGTACTGTGAAGTACATATTGGGTAGATACAAGCAACTGTTCACCAAGTCCTGTGAAGTACATATTGGATAGATACAAGCAGTTGTTCACCAAATACTGTGAAGTACATATTGGATAGATACAAGCAGTTGTTCACCAAGTACTGTGAAGTACATATTGGACAGATACAAGGAAACCAAGTCCTTATTGTAACAGGTAAGATAAGGGATGATGAAAAAATCTTATTGAAAGAGATATTAAATATCTATAACTCAATTCCCTGAAGATTGCGAAAACTTTGCTGTTGACATTAATTAATAAGTCACGTATAAATAAAGTTTCAAGAAGTACAATCCCAAGAACGCCGCAGAAATTTGGCCTTTCAAGAAGAGTAGGAGCAATAGAATAGTTTTTCAGAAAGAGCACGTATCCTGGTCTTTAGAAGAGCGGCACAAGGTGCCTTGGGCAGAAGAGTTTAAACTTGAGCTGTTTGGCTCCAACCGATGTATGTCTTCGGAAGAGACAATGAAAAGTTGAAGAAGAGTGCCTTGTGCCAACAGTCAAGGATGCGGGTAATGGTTTTGGGACGAAATATCTGCGAATAATTTTGATCGCCTTCACAAAACTGATATAATTATATATTAGCATAAATATCACAGTATATTAGTTCATCCTCTGAAACGAAGCTGGTTGTATAGCATTCCATGTTTCAAGAAGATAATGACCCCAAACACAAGCTTATTTAGCGAAGAAAGAAAGTTCAGGAGATCCACAGGGAACGTAATGGCTGCCACAAAGTTCAGATCTTAACCACTATAAATTAAATCTAGGATCTGCTGGATTCCATGGTTGACAAAGTATCATTTGTACTAAAGAAAGCTTTTGGACACAGTTTAAAGAAAAATGGAATCAAAGTACCCTAGAAAATTTGAGAAAATACGAAGACATAATTTTACAAAGATGTCAAGTTGTTATTGATGCCATAGGTGGACACAAAAAATATCAGTATTAACGAATATTAAAAACATTATTTGTATGTTAATTTTGCTATAGTTTCCTGCAAGATTAATATACAATAATTACAAGTTAATTTCTGTAGCAAATCACTGCCTATTTTGTGTTTAAAACTCAAAAAAAATGAAAATTGTTGAGGTATTCTAATAAATTTGGCACAACTGTAAGTTTCTCATAACCTAAAATTAAATAATAATAATTCCTGTAGACTCCCTCGCCGACGGAAGTTGTTGTTCCAGTAATTTTTTTAGCAGGTTGGTTTTTAAGGGGTGGAGTTGCTAAACCCGCGCCCAACCCTACTCCTTTCTCATCCTGGACTTGGGACCAGGCAATGATGGTGGAATCCCTGCCGGGGAACGAAACCGGTACCTTTGGATTAGAAATCCAACGCGCTATCCACTGCGCTAGAGGGACACTAAACCTCAATTATTTTCACTTAACATTTCACATCTCATCGTTAACAGACATTTTTTAAATAGTGGTTTCCTATAAAATATCGAATAGAATGATTAACTTTAGAAAAGTAGTAGGAAAACGTCAAGTTCGATATCAATTAACAAGATCAGAGGTTTAAGACGCATTAATTATGTTTTAATTACTCCTGAATTCAATATGTACATAATTTTCGTTCTTTTGGTCCAGTCGCGGGTTGGCTCAGTGGTAGAACCGTGGATTTCGGTGATAGCGAGCCGTGTTAGAATACAAACATTACTATTGAATATTCCCAGCAGTTTAATCTGTGGGTGTGTTATATGAGTACCAGCTAATCCTTTAGTATGGATGGTTGGTGGTAGGGTGCTGCTCACTGCTTACCTCCCCCTGATCATTAGTTTAAAATGAAAATATTTTGGTCACAATTACTTCTAAAACACAAACCTAGGTAAGATTAATGTAGTCAGTATGAACATAAACCTTGTAAAACTGAACATACTAAAAGTAATTGTTCTATATTCAAACGAATTAGCCAGCTTTTAGCACAAGTGATGCATACATTCAAATTTCACATTTTTTTTTATCACTTGATGTACGTTTGGAGTGTTTAGTTTATAAGCTACGGTTTAAACACCGAAAACAGGCGAAGCCTATAGGCCTAAAATATGTAATCAAATCACTTGAACTGCAAATGCTTTTTCCGCCCTCACGTCCCTCAGTTTATACATTTTAAATACCCCTGATTTTAAACACGAAATGAGCGAACTGTGCGTGTGAGAAAGGGACATCTGCAGTTTTCTTGATTTTTATCCCAGTTTTTAAGCCTATTAGTATGCTATCTTTACACAATTCTTACTTTGAATCCGAAATGGAAAAATTGGGGAGCGCACAGTTTACGTGATTTTTATCACAAATGTTAGAGCTATTGGTGCTTAGTGTATGTTTTTAATTAATCAAGTGTGTAGTTATATATCATGAAGCCTGCTCATTTATTTTAGGTAAATATAAGGGTAATATAATTAAACAAACTGCAGTTTAAGCATGTAAGAGTAAAAACCGAAATGTCTCTATCATCGTAGTCTTGATTAAACGTTTTTTTTTGTCGATTTAATTGAAATGAGTAGGAGTGACAAAAAAAATCTTCAGATTTTACTGATGATCTTGAAGTAATTATTCTCGATGAAGTTTACATATTTTTGGTAACTATTATTAGCAAATCTCTATAAAACAAGTATACAATTTTCGAAATCTGTTCATGCCTTACTTCATAACTTGCTCCGTAATAAGTTTATCGTGTTTATCTGAAAATCAATGCATTCAGATTTATCTAAATGCTTAGAAATAAGTTTTTGCCCGTCATGGCCAGGTGGTTAGGACGCATGACACGCAAGCTGAGGGTCGCAGGTTCGAATTCTCGTCCCACCAAACATGCTCGTTCTTTCAGCCGTGGGGGTGTTATAATGTGTCGGTTAATCCCACTATTCATTGATAAAAGAGTAGCCCAAGTGTTGGATGGTGGGTGGTGATGACTAGCTGCCTTCCCTCTAGTATTTCACTGCTAAATTAGGGACGGCTAGCGCAGATAGCACTTGTGGAGTTTTGAGCGAAATTCAAACCGACAAACAAATAAGTTTTAAAGTGCAACTCATTGCAGATATAATATTTTTTCGCTCGTAAAAAAAATTTTACATCTGTATATTTCAGTAAATCCTTTCTTGTCTCATTTTCTATTCAAACGGAACAAGGTTTTTTGCCTAAAATGATCTTTTCACTTACATATAGGAAAAATATTTTTGTCATTCCTTTTATTGTGTTTTTCTACTAAATAGGTTAGTCACAATACTTGTGTCAAACGTTTTGAGCATTTTGCTAAGTTTAGAGATCAAACCGACCTTTTGTAAAGTAAATTTATTTGTTGTTCAGCGCAAAGTTACAAAGTGGGCTATTTGTGCTGTGCTTACTATGAGTATCGAAACCTAGTTTTTAGCATTATAAGTCTTCAGGTTAACAGCAGAGCCATTGGGGCTTGTCATATAAAGGATAAATTAAGAGTTTAACTGGCGCCTTATCGACTATAAACTACCTACCAGTAGCACAGTGCGGACATATACTGCTAGAAACCGGATTTCGATACCCGTGTTGGGCAAAGCACAGATAATCCTTTGTGTAGCTTTGTGATTAGTAACAAACAACAACGTCTATAAATATTTCGCTGGTTTTTCTT
>NW_013666382.1:49200-50280 GCF_000517525.1 Limulus polyphemus | reverse complement strand
ATATCTGTTGAAACGATAAGGAAAACAGGTATAAAGACAAATACTACAGGAATGCGACCACCATATTGCGTGGAAACAAACTGCACCGGAGTGCAGTAAGGTGTTGAGAGTTTATATTTTGATTAGTTATAATTCAACCAATCAGAAAGTGCCACACAAGTAGACGATAAGCAGTCATACTATTTCCAGTAGTAGTATGTGAGTCCAGCCATGGCCCTCAGGTGTGAAATGCTGCATGACGAGCATAAAGAAATCAAAGTTTTGGTTGGTCAAGGATACTACATGCGAAAATTTGCATAAATACTTTATATTTCAGTAGAAGCTGTATGTAAGGCTTTCAAGAAGATACAGGAAAGTGGCACTGGTAACAATAGCAGTGATCGAAGTAAAAAACCAAAACACTCCAAAAGTGATGTTAAGTATTCCAGGGTATATGTTCTTGGCGATAGATGATAGTCGAGTAAAGATTTTACCAACGACCTTACTGTAAATACAGGTGTGAATTTTACCTCTAGAGCAATTATATATATATATAAATATATATGTATTAGGTCGTCAAGAAAGTAATGTCGCGTTTTGGAACACTTTCATTAACCATACCCAAAAAACGTATATCATGTATAATATTTAAACGAACCGCCTAACATCACGTTAGTGTAGCCTATATAATGTGTAAAGTTTAGTATACTCTAATCCTTTATAGTGATGGCACACATTCGGCATGTAATACTGTTTGCATACAAGAAGGGAAACAACGCCTCTGTAGCCACAAAGAATATGAAAGAAGTTTATGGAAATATTTTAAACGTTCGTAATTGTCAATGATGGTTCAGCAAATTTCATTCAGGTGACTTTAGCCTCAAAAACTGTGATGGCGGGGGCCGACATGTTGGAATTGATATTGATGCTCTGAAGACGCTTGTTGAGTCTAACCCAAGGCAACACAACTTGTGAAATGACCCTCAATTTGCATGTCTCTCATGAACAATACGTAAACAATACTAAGGAATAATAGGAAACGTACCACTAAAGAAAGGTAGTTTGGGTTGGTCCGTCACGAACTACTCCGACTGTATCATC
>NW_013666382.1:34437-49167 GCF_000517525.1 Limulus polyphemus | reverse complement strand
GTTTACTTAATACTACGGGACACTTAACTAACCTAACTAGTAAGAGTAGGAAAGCATCATCATTAAGAATGGAGACTATTTCTATTTAATAAATGTTTTGTTTTGATATATATATAAGTTGTTCTGGTTTTTCATACTAAAAAAAAGCAACATAAATGGTCTTAGTGGGCGTGTAGCTGCTTTAAAACCACCACTGAAACAAAACTGAGATGGTCTTTGCACAACAAACATTGAAATGAGAAAAACTGGAGAAATTTGCACTTTACAGAATAATTCAAAATCTAATTGTTGGTAATAATAAATGATTTTTTTTACAGCAGACAGGAGAATGGTATCGTAGTGAACGGACAACAACTTGATACAGTGAAGTATAGTGGGGACCAATAATAGTTTGGGGCTGTATCTCCACTAATAGTATCGATGATACACCAAAAAATTGATGGCACCCTGACTGCTGATTAATACAGGCAATTTCTCATTCATCATGCTCTTCCTCAGGAAGATAAGTCGTTGGGTGAGGAGTTATCTCCCCATAAGACAATGATCTCAAGCGTACAGCAAGTGTAGTGTAACGATGTATGGAGGTTTAACAGAAACGTACGGAACATTCAAAACCATAGATGCCCTCCACAAAGTACCAACAGATACATTCTTCAGGCCGTATAAGTTTATAAAGAAACTGAAGGTTCTAAAGTGAACCAATTAAATTGGGTGAATCAAATCTACTCCATCAGAAATAAGAATATCAGTATGATAATATTATTGATTAGACCTACTTCCTCAGAAGTAGGAATATTATTCTGGAAGGGGTGATTAGACCTACTTACTCAGAAGTAGGAATATTATTTTGGAAGTGGTGATTAGACCTGTTTACTCAGAAGTTAGATTATCAGCATGACAACGGTAATCGAGAAATGATATTATCAGTAGGATCACACCTGTTTACTCTGAAGTAAGATATGTGTAAAAACAATGATCTCACCCAGAATTAAAATTATCGTAAACTTTCTAAACTAATTATTTCAGTAATGGGTCATAGCCATTTGAGACTTTTGTGTATTTCATCCGATTGTTTTAGCTCACAGCTTGAAATATTCGTTAAAGTAAAAGCTTGCTACCGCTTGTAGAGCAGTGAATTCTATCTATCTTGTTTTGTGTTTTGTATTAAAGCTTGAAAACTGAAAAAAAAACAAAAAACGCGCAGTTAGCATACTGTAGTTATTGCTTTTTGGTGTACGTTTTGTTAGAGGACTACTTTTGGGTCAAATAGACAATTTTGGGTAATGTAATATTGATATGTGTGTTATATTATAACAGAATAAGACTAGTAATTGAAATCACATTTTTCACTGGCTAAAAATGGATTTCGACTAAAAAAGGATAATAATAGCATTTTAATTACACCTTATCCGTTGTAGGTTATAATGATAATGTCTGAATGTACAGAGTTGCGCAGCAACCTTTGCCATACACATTACATTCGGCACAGGATTTGTTGTATTTTTTACAAACATAATTCATAAGAGAGAACAAAATAACATCTATTGGTGAAGAAAGTATCCGAGGTTAAAGTTTGTTTGTTATAGCACAAAGATACACAGTATGCTATCTAAGCTCTGTTCATTACGGGAAATCGAACCCCGGATATTACAGACAGTAAACTTACCGCTGACCCACTGGGGGACCCTAAGCTACAGTAAATGTGTTCAGTAATTTTCCTGTGCAAAGCAAAATATATATTTTTTTTACAGCATTTACTGAGTACTAAGTTTATTTATGAATAAATACATACTTAAGTCTATTAGTTGACAGTCATTAGGGATCTCAGTAGAAAAACGGGGGTATTTTTGAAAATGAATCTTCATAGATAGATATATACTGTAAAACTATTGTTAGTTTCCTCAAAGAGCATTTTGCTTTCACGCTTCAAATGTTGTAAGCAGAATAAAATATCAGATGTAAAAGTATCTTAGAGATCTTATTTTAAAACCTGAAATTGTCTAAATTCAAAAAACATCAGAAACAACTGACGTGTTTTCTCCACTATTCATTCCAGATAATGTTTTTGAGCAATAATCAAAGGTAGTTGTTTATTGAAGAGATTCACAGCAGTAAATTGTTATCACAAAGGGTGGCTCGTTAAAGGAATTTTCCAGATGATTTTTGTGCTACTTAGAGCTAACGACTGTAATTTGTATTTGACCTTTCTTTGCTTATTTATAAACCGATAACTATGGGTCATGTTTCTTTTGTTTGTTTTTTTAGAAGAGCGCTACTAATTGCGATGGTGACACAACCATTCTGCACCATCATTCCTCTGTAGCTACAGCGCTAGGTATTTAGCTCCAATTTTCGAAGCGAAAATAAAGATTACATTACAGATAACTGTAGTAATTTTCCTCTTTAAATTTTGAGAGTTACATTGAACTAATGACTTCATTTGAATATCGTAACCATAGTCACAAATTTTTTATTTATTTTCTGATTTAAGGATGTAATTTGAATGTTTTTGGATATTGTTCTTTTTTAATGAGATTTTATAAGAAACGTTGATGAGCTAAAACAAAAGCTGTTTTATTGCTATTAATAATAACAATCCAGTACTTGAAAGAAGTGAAACTAAGAAGCTTAAAACAAAAGCTATTTTTCATACAAGAATCCGACTAAGATAATTAAAAACTATTCACAACAACTCATATAATCGCTAGAAAAAATATTTATCACAAAGATTAAGTAAGGAAAATTTAAATATATACAAAAAGCACCAACAAATGGTTTGCTTAATATGCTCTGATGTCTGATAATTTTGAACTATAAAAACCTACCAAGAATTAAATAAACACCCTCTCCAGAAAGAATGCTGTTTTATTAAATAAACAAACATGATAAAAATGGTGCAATGTTGTGACTACTATTTATTAGTTTTTCTCTTTGAAACATTTAAGGCAGAAACACGGTTACGCAATTTATTTACAAGATCTAAAATCTGGGCCTACACACCTCTCCTGGTCAAATTGGATGAGGATGTTCCTAGATGGTGGTTGTTTTGGACACTTTCGCACGGAACGATCAAGAACTGACAACACATGCTCTGTAATCTTCTTGTCCTGTGGTTGGACTGAAGAGTGGTAATGCCCTAACCTTTAAGCCATCTTTGTATGACTTGAACTGAATGAGCAGGAGTTCTCATCTTGAATGAAAAAAAAAAGTCTAGTTTGCCAAGATGGTCGCTGGTCACTGGCGTAGACAGTTAGAAGGTCTTTCTCGAGAACTATGTATCAAGCAACATTGAACTTTCCTTTCTATACTATCAGCTGTAATTTCCCACCTGCCCAAATAGCACCTCAGACATAACAGAAATACGAGAAGTTTGGCTCCTCTGATTAAAAATCAGTGTCCATTGGCTAATAACAGAGATTTATTTTTCTTTACATATCGTAAAATGGAAAATAAATGTTAGAAGTGCTGAGGCGGTTTTAACTGGATCTTTATATTACACGAAAGCTCCATCAATCAGCATCTTATAATTAAATAAAAAACATCCTTACTGTTCAACAGGATATTAGAGTTAGATTTTTTAATATAAACTGAACGTAATCAACTTTGAACGAAAAAACAATTCATTCATCAACTCGTTTGAACT
The DNA here is from genome assembly GCF_000517525.1 of Limulus polyphemus. Classification (NCBI taxonomy): domain Eukaryota; kingdom Metazoa; phylum Arthropoda; class Merostomata; order Xiphosura; family Limulidae; genus Limulus; species Limulus polyphemus. Next base: position 45,524 of record NW_013666382.1, on the reverse strand, counting down.
CAGATGTATTAAATATAAAGAAATGACGAACATTCGCAAGTAAGTTAATATTTTTTGAAATGATAATTAATAAACTCCATAAAGGAATTAATAGATGATTTTAATATGTAATATTATAGCTACAAAAAAAGCAAAACCAAAGTAACGCCAATCACTCGCCTGAGTTCTTTTTTTTTTTGGCAAATCAGGCGTCTAATGTCCGTCACGTGACCTCAAATCCAAATTATTGATCATTCAGTCAACGCTCGTAAATGAAGATTTGGTAGAGATGGTTTTACATTTTTATAATTCATGACATTTACTTCAGTAACGGTATAGACGTCACGAATAGCATGAACAACCTGGCGCTGATGTTTCATGTTTAAAACCAGAGTGTTGAAAGATCATGAAGTGTTCTAGACCACTACTCTGAAAGAGGTTTTTCCTGCGAGAGTCCACTTGATCTTTTTCAAGGAATGTGTATACTGTGGAAACAAACTTTATCATCTACTAAGCTGAAGTCAGGGCCAATTGCACTAACAAAGTACAGCAAAAAGGGTCGTACGTTATGGTATTTAAAATGTGAGAGGAATACACTTAACTGGGTGGCATAGACTTGCCTTGCGAAATCTGTTTCTAATGGTATTCACACCGACACGTGATCCAGTTTCGGAGCAGGTATCTTACGATTACATGAATCAGAATCGAAATTAGTAGGTATTAATGGTCGTCTGTTTATGATGTGAACAAGAATCTGATTTTTTCAGGTATCCGAAGAACTGTGCATTTGATTTATAAGCGGTTACACATTCTATTAATGACACTTCTAGATAATTCATAAGAGCCAGTTGTGATGCACTGTCTTCTGTTCATCAGATGACTTTCCACATTCAAATGTATTGTTATGGTTCATGAAAATATTGATCATTTTAACTCCTCTGTGATTCATTTCAAAGTGACAACTGAGACAAGATCCAATGGCACTACTAGAAATCAGAGGTTGAATGACTAGCCATTTGTGGTTTAGGTCATATAACTGATCATCAGATGCCTGATTTGCATAAAATTTCCTAAACTGTTGTTTTTCACATGTTCTATATGTTCCTAACGCAAATGTTTATTGTGCAGATTTTTTTATACGTCTACAATGTACAATATTTCAAATTACTCTTCTGAACAAATTCTTTACCCTCTGGATCTCTAAATTACTGTCATTAAAGTTTGTCATATTACCTAACTGTTCGGTAAGATTGTGGAATCGAAGTGTGCCAGAGCTTAGTTTTCTACATTTCAAAAAGAAAAAAAATCGTATTTATGGTAAATCTTGTATGTTCCGTGAATATAATTTTCTTAACTTATATATCTATTATGTGCATAATCTTACGCTAACATCAATTTCACCATGTGAGTATATCGAAGGTAGCAGTATCTGAGATATCAGGCAGACATCTTTCTTTTGTTCGTGCAGATTTCTTAAATTCATATGTGTCGGTCTGATGGAATCATTTCATAAATTCATTTGAAAACTTTTTAGTGTTTTTTTTGTACTTAATATTAAAAACAATCAAGTTTTTAAAAATGGATGCCCCATTGTGTATGTCTTTCTCTCTCTCTTAATTCGGAATACATGGGCTCCAACATCCTGCAAAGGGGTATTATAGGTTACATAAAACAGATTTTTTAAGAGTAGAAAGTTTGTATAATAAATCTCCTATACCATCAGACGTTCTATCAATTATTTTCTTTCTCGTTTGTAACTTCAAAAACTTTCAGAATATCTGCCTGTTTCTCCAACCTCTACACCATGTGTTTTATCTCTTTCGTCGTAATATTGTTAAAAACATATTTTAATTCGAATGTTTCAACGTGGGTTAACAGTTAATATTCATCTAGATTTTTTTATCAGACCACCAGTGTTATCATTCTGTGTTTTTTAACCTTGTTGAATATTATATTTAAAGTTTATTGAGTCGCTGTGTCATAAAAGCATATTTTGTGTCCAAATCGAGTAATTATATAAATATCCAAATTTAAGACTGAAATTCAAAACTAAGTCATCGGATCAGTACTTACATCAGTGTCTTTACTAAAGTCCATAATTACGTTAGCTGCTTTTATATCAAACAATAAATACAATCCATCCTTTTTCCCAATCCGAACAGTGAACAAAGAGTAGTGAACCATCCAACAGTTTGTTTTTGTGAACTGTATATTAAATTAAATCTTGAGAAAAGACTGTGTGAAACACGTAAACTTTTCTCTTTTGTTCTTCTTGTTTTTGTTTCTGCAGCGATTTCACACAGTTACCAATGCTGTTTAAGTTAAATGATACTGCTTTTCATTTTCTGTTTACTACTATATTTTAAGAAAAATTACACAGTACAAACATTTTACATGTATTTCAGCAAGTGGTTCCATTACGATGCTGGTGTCTCTACAGTATAGTAACATCAATCTCCATAAAACGGACATATTAACTTTTATTTTTTGTTTTTGAAACACGTTAATTTGAAAATGTAGCTCTGTGTGGGAAGGAAATACGCAGTTTGCGTGCAATCTGAAACTGCTTGCGTGAGCTGTCGTACATTGAGGTACTTAGGCACAGAATCCCTATAATCAAAAGTTGATTGGGGCGAGAAGTTTCAGTTGATGGCTTAAACAATTAATGGCGGAACGCGAAGGTGATTTAGAGAGAAAGCAGTGGCTCTGACCATCCCACAACTTGCTACATTATTCAGGGAAGAATCACAAGTATATACTGACGTGATGTTAGAACCTCACTAATACTCTGATCAGCTTAGGTTGATCCATAGCAGGCCTACGGATTATATTGTTGAAATGATGATAAACTACTAAGATGAAAAATTGTATGTGTACCTATAATATCTTTTAGAAATCCACTACTCTGACCATTTGAGGTTTATTTATTGCAGTTCTGATAAGTTCGTGTGCATATCTTAAAGAATGTTGTGTCTTTTATCTTGTTTTCTGGTAAACTTCTGCCCACAAATTGTGTCATCAGCTATAGCTTGATTTAAAGTTAACAAAAAAGGGTATAATTTGTGATTTTGTCTTTATCGTCCAGGGGGCCTATTCTCTTTATTATTTTAATCATAGACTTACCTATGTTGTCTTCAAAATGTTTCTTGTTTCAGTGCAGGATTTGCGTATTTCCTACTCTTTTTGTGGATGATGTACTATTACTATATTTCGTATTTAACTCTGGTTAAACATCTTTACCTTTTACTGTGATAATTTTTATCATTAAAAGTTTTCACGAAGACGTGGTGCAAATACTTGTTTGTTTGTAATTAAGTACAGAGCTGCACAATGGGCTATCTGTGCTCTGCCAACCACGGGTATCAAAACCCGGTTTCTAGCGTTGTAAGTCCGCAGACATCCCGCTGTGCCACTGAGGGTGTGTGCAAATACATTGTGGCAAATACTCAAACAATTATTTTTCCCTGGTTCCCTGCAATTATAGTAAGAATGAAATACAAATAGCATAAAAACATAAAACAACTATCCCATGGTCATTATTTCGTCTTTGATCGCTCAAGATATTTAAGAAAATGAGAGAATAAGTTGTTTAGTTAGTTACACTTACAGTCATTATTTTCTGAATATTTTGGATGTTTTCAGAAATATCAGATCCACAAAATTAACTAATTGACACAGAATCTGCTTATATATTTATTTTATGTATGTATCCTTAAAAACGCTTATAAAAAGAGAAATTCAAAAATATTAATGCATTCGATTTTTTTTTTCTATTTAAGCGCAAACCTATACAATAGGCTAGGAGCATTGTGCCCACCACGGGTAACAAACCCCGATCTTTAGCGTGGAAACCCCCAAGCTTACCACTGAGCCACTGCGGACCAGTATTTTGATGAAAGTAAAATGGTATTATGCATATTATATGCTTGAACACAAGTTTATTAAGTAATTGAGAAGAAATTTATTATTTTCATAATTTTATAAATTAATTGAAAGCTATTCGATTTGCTTAATTTTTAATTATATTTTTGAACTTGAAGGTGGTATAACATTAGAAATAGTTTAAATTATATTTAGTTATCTCTACTTTTAAATCGCAATGCAAGCAAAATCTCCTGCGTAAAAGAAATATGCACCCCCCCCCAGTGGCACAACGGTATGTCTGCGGACTTACAACGCTAGAATTCGGGTTTCGATACCCGCGGAGGGCAACACACAGATAGCCCATTGTGTTACTTTGAGCCTAATACAACAAACAAACATCAATCTGGCTCATCGTTTGTACTACATTGAAAATTTGTAAATTCAAAATGTGTAAATAAAAAAAAATATGAATAAAAATATTTTGCAGTAATTCATTGACGTATATGAAACAATCCCTCCTCTTATAACACTGAAATGACTACATATAAATAACACCAGTATTAAATAGAAGGAAAATACAGAAGTTGAAACAAATTATTCGTCTGAGATATATTTTTCTATAAGGACTGCCTAGGCTGGGCGTGGCCAAACGGTTAGATTGCTCAAATGTGAGTCCAAAAAAATGTTTTACTTTCATCATGTATTCCATCACTTCATTTGAAAAGACCGTGTTTTTGTTTGTTTTGTCTTTCCTCAGTCCGTTTAACAGTTTCAAATTCCGGGAGGATGATAATGTTAATATTTATTGAAACATTACAAAACAAATGTGCTCACCTTAGGCTCGAGGTTGAGTCAAATTTGAGTAGTTAAAAACTTACCTTGTTAATATTAACTAATAGGTTAACATTTTTTAGTCAGTAAGAGTTCCTCCACACTCTCTCTACCCAGTTAAATCTGGTTTGGAATATAGGAGGAGCTGGTTGATAACTCTAGATAAATTTCCATTGGAATTATATTAAGATTCTCAATGGCGGAAAGGGTAAAATAATTCATCTCACGTATTTGACTTTTTTACTTTGTATGAATGGTATAATGGTTTCCAAGTAAAACTGTTTATAACTTTCTTTACAAAAATTGCATTTATTACGGTAATGAGAAATTTCCGTTGTTCGGTTTGGATGAAGAGTTTTAAAATAACAAATGCGCTAAGAAAAGATATAAACAGAAACTTTAATTAAAATGGTTTTAAGCTGACGCACTGTTACCTATGACTTTAGATATTTTAAAAATTCCAAAAGGAACATCTCTTTCCAATAAGGTTATTCTTTACGAAACCTTGTCTTTTTTCTATTGTACTAATTTTGTGCAGATATCACGATAATATTACACCAATTACAAACTTATTCGCTGTGCAGTGATTCAAAGAAACCTATTTTTAAGGTTAATATTATTATTATTATTATTCCAACTACCAAAATGCCTAACAAATGTATATAGTCAACATGATTTATTTTTCCCTCTCCTAGCTGTTTTAAGTAATATACTTGTGATGTATAGAAACAATAGCCCAAAGATTATTTTTAATTAAATATTTATGAGGCGCTGGATCAAAATGTTCCTGTATTGGTACATGTTAAACCCATGTTGGTAATTAGAAAGTTAACATTCTGAGGTTCATGTCGTTTGGATGGTTTGAGGCAGAGAGTTAAAAAAGCATTTTTCATTTTTTCATATCTCCTTTTTTTGCGATAATATTCAGTGAAGGTTTAAGCAATTTTAACTTTTGATATAAAATATTCCTGATTTTTTTTGTTTCATGTGCGCATAACCAGTTGTAGTTTATTTATCAACATAAATATTTAATTATTATACACAAAGAAATTGGTTGATTGGCCATGTCATTATGGCAGGAGTTTCAATTAATAGAAGTACTGAAAAAATAAGTTAACTTCTTGTCACCTAACTAATGAAAGTATCTCCTCGTAAAAAAACTTTCACGGATATAGATTTTTTTATTTTATAATTTGCAAGTGGTGTATTTTACTACAATATAATACAATAAATATTTGTCTACATTTTAAATGTTGTATAGATGACAGTCTCAAGCATTATATCGTACTGGCACAAGTTTTGTAAAGTTTTCTATCGTTGACAGGTACTTTTGATTATTCAGTTAAAATAATGCAATGTCCAGTCCCCTTAAAAATAATTACAGCTATATATTTCTTCAGCCATAAAGTAGAAGCTCTACAGACTGTATTTGTTGATGTGCCTAATTCACAGACAAAACTTGTAAGATCTCCATTTTGATGAAACACAAATTTAGGATTTACAGCGCTGAACTGATTTACTAAATAATCATTCACCGGTTGACTAACTAATTTATTCACTTTTGTGTTTTATGCCTAATTTCATGACAGTTCGAGACGTCACGTCAAGTCAAAACATCTAGGACATGTTTAGTCATCACACATCATCATCATCATGTCATGCCAACAATTTCTCTAGCAAACAATATATAATGTTTAAATTACAAACATAGCCTACAACAGTGTCCCTCTCTGGATTGTGAAGTTCCCTGAACAATCCTAATACACAAGTAAAGCAATAATATGTTAAACCTAACCTTACATAATCAGGAATAAAGTAATTATTTAAATTAACAAAAGTTAATATTCATAAACAGATAATATAATCACTAAAATATTGATTAAGTATTTCAAACAAAGTAAATTCTGATTAACAAAATAAAATATTCGTTATCCTGTTTACTGTATCTTATGGTAGTTTTCTTTTTCGTGGCTCATGGTATAAAGATGTAACGACTAGTAGTTCCATCTTTAGTGAAACTTTGGAACTGGTCTTGACAACAACCTTGGGTTCTTTAGAAGATTGAATTAACACTGGCAAATTCTTCTCTGAAGCTATATCGACAGGAACCATATGCATTTCAACAGATTCACTTACAATTGGCAAAGCCTTCACAGCTAATCAGTTGGCCATTCTATAACCAACCTACTTCCAAAGATGATCATAATGGATGACCTTTGGCTTGAATTACCAGGCCTTCTGAAATCTCTCTCTCTCTCTCTCTCTATATATATATATATATCAAATTACTAAGTCTTTTGCTTGCAGAATAGGATTCTTCCCAAAATTTGCTTACACATGGAGTAAATTCATAAATGGCATTAATGGTGTTCCTTAGTCTCTTTGCATTCTCTCTGTAAGACTCGGCTGAGTGATTATCCTAAGGATATGAGTATAGAAGATCTAAAAAAACTTTATCTTCTCTCTCAGACAATGATGTTTACGTGTTGTTTGCAGTTTCTTGTATTTTCTAGTTGCTTTGTAAACCTACATCTGCCAGTATTTACTCTTCAGATCCAATACAATAGGTTATTCCCAAGGGCTAGTACTTGGTGCTATTACTCCTTGTTATTTTATGTTTCGCAAATAAGAGTTTCTTAACCAACTGTCATATTCCAGTACATTTATTCGTAATAAGTTCTACTGTGAGTATTTCACTTCTTGGCAGTATAATAACTGCCCTCTTTGTTGTCGCTGAAAGTTCTATCTCTGGCATTGTAATTTTTACATCGTGCACAAGGTTTATCTAGTCATAGAATGTGAAACTGTTTGAAGCAACTCTAACCTAACATTAATGTTTCCACATGAAGTCTATTTCCAATTCCCAATCTTCATTGAGGTCAAATGCACACACATCATGGAGTGTAGGAATGTTTCCCGTAGTTAGGGTGACTCCCAACATTTCTATGTACTTGTGTAGAAGAAGGATTGATCCACAAGGTTATGGTGAATTACCAGAAAGTGAATGGCGTCACAAAGAAGGATGCCTACCCATTGCCACGGAGCGATTCTACTTTGCATTCTTTATCCAGGTCAAAGTGGTTTTCAACATCAGATCTGAAGAATGGATACTGACAGGTCAAGTTGACAAAGCATGTTACTGTTTGCAGCAATTCATCTTCTGCCTACATCTCTGAAGGCAATTTCCCACATTATATTACCAAATTGAGTCGAACAAATGTAACAGTAGAACCATTGTCAATCAACATATCGCAAGGCTTACCATCAATGAATCCATTAACTCGTGACTAGTTTCTTTAAATAATGAACTTCTATTTTCAATTCGAGCAGATTGAATATTCTTGTACCTTAAGTTCAACTGTTTCCTATTTCATAATGTCTGGGATTTTTGTTATTCCTTTGACCTACTTGAGCTATAGGACGTTTAGCTCTGAGACTCATCCTTAGAGTTTTGTCTCCTGGGTTTATTATTATCTGTTGATTCCTCATAGCCTCAGCTGTAATGTCTATATTTTTCCTACTTATAACAGATCCATTTTTCAGACATTCTCTGAGAGGAGTTTTTATTCTGTACAGTTTTTGGCAATATATCATTTTAAGTTACAGTTGAAACACATATTACTTCTTCTGTTCTGTGTGACTAGTTTTATAATTAATCATTTCGGTTTTTCTATTCTATTATTAGAGACAGTTTGTTTCCACACTGTTTGATCTGATGCTCTTGTAATATTTAGGTGGTGTCTTTAGTTTTTTTTATCTGTGACGTTGATTGATTCAACTTGAATCACCAACGGGGCAGCTTCATTTAACAATATACACATAATTTGCTCTTAATTCACATTTCTAATCCACTATGAAATCTGGGAAATAATCATGTGCCAATGAATCCACCATTTTACGTGAAATATCTGGATAACATAGTTAGACAGACCCTTTCAAATCTTCTGCAAGTTCGGCTAATCTCTTGTCCTTCTTCCTTCTTCTGCTCCTAAACTTTACTTAGGAAGCTTCTTTCTGTTGTGCCACTCCAAACCTGTTTGATAAGACAGCTTCCAGTGATTGATAGTTGCTACAGTTCTCACCTGGAAGATTACTTAATGTTGTTAAAGCTCTTTCTTTTAAATGGACTTGTAGATTAATTATTTCCAACTGTGCTTGATATGTCTTTCAACGACACATTTTCATTATAGTATTTTTGGTTTTCTAAATTAGGCAATAATGCTCAACTGGCCTGATAACTTCTGTAACTTGATGAGGTAGTGATACAGTTGGTATATTTCAGGAAGGATGTCCAACTATCAGTGGCACAGCAGTAATAATGACTGGCTTAAACCAAGTGGGTTCTTCTTTTCCATATCTAAAACTTAATGGTGTCTTGGATTGAAATTCTTGGACAGGTGCAGAAAAAAGATGGGCTGGTTTTGTACTTGTGTTTTAAAATTCATTTTCTAGCTACTTTATTATGTCATTGATGTTAATTTCTACCTCACTGATTTCTTTCGTACTTCAAGTTTGGTATTAGAACATTTCTACAAATTCTAGATGTATTTTTGAACTTTGTTGATATCCTTTTATACTGCGATAGATATCCTTTTCTATTATTAAAGTTTTACTGTAATAATCTTCTGCACATATCCAATAGTTTCTTTAATAATATTTATTTTTGCTCATAATTATTTTTAAAGCTTAAATCTATTTCTTTTAAATTCTCTCTCAAATTCCTGTTTTTTAATTCCAATTTTTGTTTTTACTTGCATTTTTTAGTTTCTGTAAATTTCTTATTGATGTTATTTTAATCTTTTACCTCTCTCTTGTAGGCCTCCTATTAGTTTTCTGTGTCTTTATTCCTGGAGTTTTTTTACTTTTCTGTTTCATTCATCAAATATTCTGGCAATTTCTTCTTTGCCTTCTTTCCATTGTTTTAACATTTCCAAAAAAAATTTTAATCTCACCTCACGCATTTGGTCATCTTGAAGTTTGTTTTACATTATATTTTATTGTTACTAAAATAATCCCACTTTTGACACTAGTGTTGTAATGGTTTCTATCGTTGACGAGTTCATTTTGATTATTCAGTTAAAATAATGCAAAGTCCAGTCCCTTTAACGATAACAAAAACGATATATTTTTGCAACTGTGTACAAGCTCTAATAGCTGTGTACAAGCTCATTGATAGGTCTAACTCACAAATTAAACTAAACAAGCTCTCTACTTTGTTTAAGCATAAATTCAAAATTTACAATGTTTAACTAACTAACTCTAGTGTTTTATGCAATCCAAAAAATACAAAACGACAAGTCAAATCTACACACTCTGGAAGTTTATAGACTATAATAATATAAATTGTTCAAATTAAAGTATTAAAAACAAAGACTGTAATGATATATTTATCGGTAAACAATACAGACGCTATATAATAGTACTCAAAATACCATGTCCGATATGTTTCATCAGCAAATAAAACTACTAAAGATTACAGAAGCTATACATTAGTATCTGTTGTAACAGTAGTACCAGACACAATACATTCCATCAGTAAATAAAACTACTAGGAATGATAGTTGAATATTACAAACTCTATCCAGTTTCAGAGCGTTGAAGCTTTGATGAATTTAGATTTTATAGCGTAAAACAAATAGTTTCATAACACTCTGCCTACCGCGAGTTATATCGGAATAATATAAAATACCATGGCAACAAACAAACAATTTCTTTTAGAGTTAAGGAGAAATGATAAAGAATTGAAATTTAGAGAAAAAATATCAATCTTAAATTTTCTATTTTATTTATATGCCGAACTTTTCCATTATAACTCTTATTGAAAGTTTTTATTTAGAAATATCCTTCTAATACATGTGAAATATTGAAATGCCACGATTTTAGTTTGTTTGAACAAAAGCTTTCCCAACCCGAGTTTTGCGTAGTCTTCTTTGATGGATAATATGCTCTTTCTAAAGTCTTATGTATTCAGGGAAATTCTAGATCTCTACTCAATTTAAAGTGTTTTTTTTACAGTATAATACTTCTACGTTGTTAAAAAGTATTCTTCAGTACAAGCTTCTTAATGTCTTTAAACACCTTTCTTAAATTTTTCTCGAATTGATTTTATTTTAAAAGTATAATATTTCTTTGGTCAAACTTTTCAGTTTTAGTTAATGTTAGAGTCTTCGATTTTTTCCAGTCTTCAAGAAACAAAATTATCAAGCAATACGCATTGCCTAATAATTCTAAAAGTTTTGTGATAATAAATTATTCTATATATATATTGACAAGAAAAAACTATTATAAGCAATATTATTCACTTAGGGCGCTCGAGTTGCAATCTGCGGGTCGCGGGTTCGAATCCCCGTTCCATCAAACATGCTCGCCCTTTCAGCCGTGGGGGCGTTATAATATGACGGTCAATCCCACTA
>NW_013666382.1:28251-33755 GCF_000517525.1 Limulus polyphemus | reverse complement strand
GAAAGTTACCCGCCGTTACAAACACATAATGTTAACGTTACAGATAATTCAATGAAGACACTGCACGTTGTCACATTAACGTTACATATAATTCAATGAAGACACTGCACGTTGTCACATTAACGTTACATATAATTCAATGAAAACACTGCACGTTGCCACATTAACGTTACATATAATTCAATGAAGACGCTGTACGTTGCCACGTTAACGTTACAGATAATTCAATGAAGACACTGCACGTTGCCACATTAACGTTACAAATAATTCAATGAAGACACTAACACGTTGCCACGTTACAGATAATTCAATGAAGACACTGCACGTTGTCACATTAACGTTACATATAATTCAATGAAAACACTGCACGTTGCCACATTAACGTTACAGATAATTCAATGAAGACACTACACGTTGCCACGTTACAGATAATTCAATGAAGACACTGTACGTTGCCACGTTAACGTTACAGATAATTCAATGAAGACACTGCACGTTGCCACGTTAACGTTACAGATAATTCAATGAAGACACTGCACGTTGCCACGTTAACATTACAGATAATTCAATGAAGACACTGCACGTTGCCACTTTGAGAAAGTGCTCAATTTTGTAATTTTTTTCTGTAGTTTTTTTAATTATGAGAAATCTAACTACTTTTTCCCACTATAAAATATATGGTTATTAAAGCGCCACCTTACTAAATTGAACCATTCAGTACAGGTGCTTTTCTTTTTACGTTTGAAATGCTCAATTATATTTTTTCTATATGAATATTTTAGCGGTACGTGTAATGTTTTGTATCTCGTCAAAATACATGTCTTGCGAGATATTCACAAGTGCATTGATTACATCACAGGTAAAAGTAGTACCACAATAACTGGAGATACGGCAGAAAATTCTATACAGAGTTAAAACTGAATTTCTGGCTTGACAGTTTCGAAGAAAAAAACTGAACAAAATATAAAACGAAGTGAAGAGTAATATTACTTACAACACAAGTCAGAGACGAGCGCACACAGAAGACTAACAGCACTTCTCCCAAATTGTCGAGAGTTCTTACTACGAGAAATTCTGGCTGAGAATTGAGAGAGTTAACTACTATACAGAAATACAACAGGGTTATTTCTCTAAGAGTTTATGCATTACCCACGTTATTGGTAGACAGTATAAAATTACCCATGAGGAGCACAAATTCAAACCTTCCAAGACTACTATTCAAGACAAATATAAGTGCAAGTAGGAGTATGAAATATGATATTTTCCCCAAAATATCGGGTTGACAGTGTCCATCTATGTCCACCTTCGAATCTAATACTAGTAATTGGTTATCCTATAAATAAAAATGAGAATATGCCCTTCAGGTACACAACTGTCCTCTGATGTTAAGCCACATAGTCCTCCACTGACATCTACAAAAGAGAATTCAACAGCATCTAAGGATACTGATCTATTTCAATCAGTAATTAGAGAACTGGCAAGTTAGCCACGTTAATCTAAGAATAAGATCTGTATTGTTACATCCAACGCACTCCTGTGTGTATATAATAATGTATGAAAATTTCGCACATTTTTGGTGAACATGAAATATTAGTCTATCTAAAATAAAAAGAAAATACCTGGTATACTTTACGTATGACGTTTATTACTAGGGATATATTTTCTCTTTTAGTCTTTCACAAGCAAAACAAAAACAAAATTAAATCTTACATAGACAAGATCTTTGTTAGTGCTGTAAAAAAACAATTAGTATATAAATTAATCTATGTGTACGTGGTCGTTGCATACACGCACATGTGTAAACGTATCAATATACAGATGAACTGATACTTTTTTGCATAACTAAACATCATTTATTTGCTTTTGTGATATATCACATGAAACCGCAAAAAATACCAAACTGTTATTGAATTATATAGCTTCTTTTACAGTTTTGATCCATATAATTTTACTTTGAAACAATTTACTCAGAAATGTTGTTTCACTTGTAATGAAATATTAATGTAACAGAGCAATCAATTTTTGTCTTGTCCAACACATAAGTAAACCACGAAAAATAAGACTTATCTTAGTATCCATGTTTGTTTGTTATCAAACATAAATTTGCACAATGGGCTATCCATGCTGAACCAACCAGGATTAACGATACTCGGTTTTTAACGTTATAAGCCCTCAGACTTAACTCTGACTCACTGGAGGACGGCATCCAAAGTAAAAGTCATTCCTTACCAAAAACATAGTATATCCATTTTCAATTTGATACTTAAAATAATTAATACATTGATCCAATTTGTTTGTATCTACAAAATCTGAACACCACATTTAACAGTTTTTTTGTATGCTTACTAGTGTAAACTGTCACGAGGATCTAGTGGTACAGCTATCCCTATAGTTTCAGAGGCTGCTCGAATTAATGGTCTAGCGTTAAGGGTGATTTACTTTTAGAGAATTTATTACTTTATATTTTGCTGTTTCAGAACAACAAATGAATATTTATTTTAGAGCATTTTAGTTAAAATTAATATATGAAGTTGGATGGTCTTAAACTTAAGCCATGCTGTTGTTACATGAACACAGTTAAAGTTAGAAACAAACAACATATCCTTCTACTGTCACAGCCAGTTACTGCCTAGAGCGAGCAACAAACAACACTGCAAAAACACTACCTACCAGTTCTATATATTTAATAGAATCTTTAATTCAGAGTGCTCTGGCCTACCTATATAGAGGTCAGGAGCAACAGATTTGATAAGTCTTATATATATTAACTTGTTTACACATTCTAAGAGTAATAATAAACGCACATTGGTTGGAAAAATATGTAAGTTTCCACAGGAGCGTGAGTTGGTGCTTTCTTTAAATGTGGTTTTATTTTGTTGGAAATATTTTCCTTTGATAAAAAATTGTCTGCTTGCAAATCTCTGGAGCACTTGCTTCACTTTAAGCATTTATATGAAAAATATACCGCATAAGATATAGCGCCACGAAGACTACATGCTGTAAGTCGGTGATAGTAGATATAAGATATTGCTTATGTTGGTGGTAGTTGATGTAAGATGTTACTTATGTTGGTGGTAGTTGATGTAAGATGTTACTTATGTTGGTGGTAGTTGATGTAAGATGTTACTTATGTTGGTAGTAGCTGATGTAAGATGTTACTTATGTTGGTGGTAGTTGATGTAAGATGTTACTTATGTTGATGGTAGTTGATGTAAGATGTTACTTATGTTGATGGTAGTTGATGTAAGATATTACTTATGTTGATGGTAGTTGATGTAAGATGTTACTTATGTTGGTGGTAGTTGATGTAAGACATTACTTATGTTGATGGTAGTTGATGTAAGACATTACTTATGTTGATGGTAGTTGATGTAAGATATTACTTATGTTGATGGTAGTTGATGTAAGATATAACTTATGTTGTTGGTAGTTGATGTAAGACATTACTTATGTTGATGGTAGTTGATGTAAGATATTACTTATGTTGGTGGTAGTTGATGTAAGATATTACTTATGTTGGTGGTAGTTGAGGTAAGATTTTACTTATGTTGGTGGTAGTTGATGTAAGATATTACTTATGTTGGTGGTAGTTGATGTAAGATAGTACTTATGTTGGTGGTAGTTGATGTAAGATGTTACTTATGTTGGTGGTAGTTGATGTAAGATGTTACTTATGTTGATGGTAGTTGATGTAAGATAGTTACTTATGTTGATGGTAGTTGATGTAAGACATTACTTATGTTGATGGTAATTGATGTAAGATTTTACTTATGTTGGTGGTAGTTGATGTAAGATGTCACTTATGTTGGTGGTAGTTGATGTAAGATGTTACTTATGTTGGTGGTAGTTGATGTAAGATATTACTTATGTTGGTGGTAGTTGATGTAAGATGTTACTTATGTTGTAGTTGATGAAAGATGTTACTTATGTTGGTGATAGTTGATGTAAGATGTTACTTATGTTGGTGGTAGTTAATGTAAGATGTTACTTATGTTGGTTGTAGTTGATGTAAGATGTTACTTATGTTGGTGGTAGTTGATGTAAGACATTACTTATGTTGGTGGTAGTTGATGTAAGATATTACTTGTTTCTAGTAATGATTCCAAAGATTTCTGATATATTTATATGCAAAATTATAAAGTGCAAAATATAAAATAGCTCTCATATTAACCCAGCCTTTTTTAAAAGTTGTTAATTTGCATTGCATTTTACGCTGCAGCGTCTTGGAAGAGATAAAAATATTATTAAATCATACAATAACAAGTGTTTTAGAAATGTATTTATATATATTAGGTCGTCAAGAAATTAATGGGGCTTTTTTTTAGATGAAAATTCCAAACAACTTATATATCAAAACAAAACATTTATTAAATGAAATAG
This sequence comes from Limulus polyphemus, assembly GCF_000517525.1. NCBI lineage: Eukaryota > Metazoa > Arthropoda > Merostomata > Xiphosura > Limulidae > Limulus > Limulus polyphemus. Next base: position 29,375 of record NW_013666382.1, on the reverse strand, counting down.
TCTACATTCTTATCCATGATGCTTTTCCATCTTACATTTAGGTTGTTAATGTCCTGATTAAAGAAATCATTTGGCTTTGAAGCAAAAAAATAAAAAAAAAAACATGCCGATGTCCTCTTTAACACGTTCCACATTTGCATACGTTTTCCCATTAAGATGGCGTTGCAGCGAACAAAAAAGATGGTAATCTGATGGTGCAATATCTGGAGAATATGGTGGGTGGGGGAGAACTTCCCAACCCAACTCCATAATCTTGTTTTGCGTCAAATGTGCTACACGTGGACGTGCATTGTCGTGGAGAAGAAGAACACCTTTCCGATTGGGCCCGGCACGGCCAGGTGGTTAGGGCGCTCATCTGCGGGTCGCGGGTTCGAATCCCCGTCACCCCAGACATGCTTGCCCTTTCAGGCGTAGGGGCGTTATAATGTGACGGTCAATCCCACTATTCGTTGGTAAAAGAGTAGCCCACGAGTTGGCAGTGGGTGGTGATGACTAGCTGCCTTCCCTCTAGTATTACACTGCCAAATTAGGGACGGCTAGCGCAGATAGCCATCGTGTAGCTTTGCGCGAAATTTATAACAAACAAACAAACTTTCCGATTGACGAGTGAAGGGCATACCTGATGAAGGGCTTGATTTAATCGTTCTAGTTTCTGACGATAGATCTCTGCATTGACAGTTCGGTGTGGATTGAAGAGTTCGAAATGAATTACTCCTTTGATGTCCCACCAAATGGAAAGCATCAATTTCTGCAGATGGAGTCCAGGTTTTGGGGTCGGAAGTGGTTTTTGTCTAGGACTGAGCCATTGTTTTTGGCGTTTAATATTCGCATAGAGAATCCATTTTTCATCACCGGTGACAATTCTGTCCAAAAATGGTTCACGCGCATTACGTGAGACAAAGCAACGTTCACACGTTGAAAACGATGATCATCGGAGAGTTCGTGAGCACCCAAACACCTTCTTTATGGAGTTTTCCCATATTCCTTAGATGTTTAAGAATTGTTTGATGAGAGACATGTAATTTGAGGGTTATTTCACGAGTGTATTGCCTTGGGTTAGTCTCAACAAGTGTCTTCAGGGCATCAATACCAACATGTCGGCTCTTACCATCACAGTTTTGAAG